>NW_005842487.1:438221-442603 GCF_000455745.1 Alligator sinensis | reverse complement strand
CCTGGCTCTGGCCTTGCCTGTTGGGGCTGCGTGTGGTGGCAGCAGCTGCAGCCCCCCTGCTTACTGTGCCGGGCAGTGTTTGCCACCGCCACCTCGGGGCTGCCCAGCGCATGAACTCCAGGAGGGCAGCAGCAGCAACAAACACTGCCCGGGGGAGCCGCTTTCCTCCATGCCAAGCAGCTGCTGCCGCCATGTGCAGCCTCGATGGGCGAGTCCAGAGCCGGCGCAGGGCCAAGGCTGGCATCAGGGGTGGGTTACAAGCTGGTGCTGAGCGTGGGGAAAAGCAGTCCCTCCCTTACCCCGTGGCCAGTGCCCCACGCTGCAGACACTTGCAGCCTGCATGGGGCTGCTTACGCCTGCTCAGGACAGCCCCGTGCAGGCTGCGAGCAGCTGCAGCAGGGAGCATGGGCCAGGGGTGGGGCTGCTTTTCCCTCATGCTCAGCACCAGCTCCTTCCCTGCCTAGGGTCCTCTCCTGCCCTTCCCTACCCCTCCTTACCTGAGTTTCTGGTACCAGTGCAGCCACATGGTCCCAGTCCAGAAGCCCCTGCTGGGGCTTCCAGCTGGGGAAGAAGGGGGGAGGGGGGGCAGGGCCAGGCAGGCCCTACTGTTTCAGGAGCCCACCAGGGCTTCCCCTGGGTCCTACTGCCCCTGGTTCCTGTCATTTTTGACAGGAACCAAGGACAGATAAATATTAATTTTCTAAAATTTTTAGGGGCCCTGCAGGCCAGATAGCATGGCCACACAGGCCGTATTTTGCCCAGCCCTGGGTTAGTGCAACCCATCTGAACAGGATATCTGGTAGTGCCCATTGAACGGAGTCCTCCTCAGCACTGAGTCTTTTCCAAGTCTTGGTGAGCCACTACACTGAATACACTTTGACTTCCTCTTTACTCCCGTGCTGAGCTGTGACTTACTTTCCCATTTCCAAAGATTCCCCCTTCTTTACCAGCCTTAAATGTCTGGCAAACATCACCAAACAGAGCCCCAAACAGTTCACCCAGAACCCGTGTGTTGGCCCCTCTCTCAGCCTGTTGCATATGATTAGTGTGGCCCCACCCTCCATGAGATGAAGCCAAACCAGGATGCCCTGTGCCTCATCTGCTTTAAAATATTTGGAGAACCCCAGAACTAATGACAAAAACAGCTGTCATGAATGTAGGGCTAATTAGCACATAAACCTTGGTGGGAGGTATCTGGAGTACAGACACATACTGAGCAGTGCTGAGCTGTGGGGTCACCATGGCTTGAAATGCAGTTGACTCTGTTGGGGCCCAGCACAATGAACTATATGGCAAATCATGCATCTTTTGGCTATGGACTAATATCATGCATAGTTTTTATGATACATAAGTAGTACAGTCACTTCTTGGTCTTTTAGCTCTGATCAGATGACATCTACATGGAACACATCACGGGTGAACACCAGTACACGGACTCCAACACACCACAGCCTGGAGGCGACCCAGAGGGGACTGCCTGACCACACCTGCCAACAGATCATGACTTAGAACATTTATACCTGGGGACGCTTCCACACCCCTCCAATTGTACTCTGTATGTTATTACTTGTATCTGTATGTACCCTTTAAAACCCATCACTCTATAATGATACAGTTTCCTTGCAGGGGACATCTTGTATTTTCTCTACCTTGCAAGCATTGCACCCTTAGCTCCTTTATCCCCCACCCCTACCCACTCCTGGGCTAAGTAAGCTACATTTTTACTATGTAACTTAGTTGCATCCTCCCCCCACCCACCCTGTACAATGTAGTCACCGTTCCCCGGGTCTTACTGTATCTCGCTTTCACCCCTTCAACTTCGTAACTTCCTTTTTAGCATTCACTAATAATGTTAAATCTAGACATCTAAGTTCAGATGCAGAACACTGAGACACCCCCGTGCTCATGTTGGGGAGGAGCAAAGACCCTAAATTCTGGAGTTACTGGATCCTGGGTCAGGGAACACCTCCGAGCATAGAGACAAATGGAAGAAGCTTCCCAGTGAAGATCCTGGTGAAGAATGGACGCTTGAACCAAGAAAAGCAGATTTTGAAGAGAGATGACTTCTTAGTCAAGATTATGCAAGACCTGCTCAAGGTAAGCCTGAAAAACTTGCATTAACCTATTTTCCCTGCTGGACAGGGTGGAATGTGAATTGGGCTTCAAAGATCCCAAGGTGAGACCTGATTTTTGGCAACAGCTCGAGGCAGCTGCAGGAAATCCCCAGCTGAAGTTTTATTTTATCAAGAGAAAAATGAGGAGAGGCTGATTACAATCCAAATGTATTAAGCCCAGATAAAGAAAGAGGACGTGAGTTTTGGCTCAGAGGACACTGGAAAAATAGGGGAAGCGGAGAAAGTCCTAGACAAGTTTGGGATATGGACTGGAGCCTGGTAAAGCAGGGTAATGCTGAGAAGCAAGCCTGGGAATCCAGGCAAGGTGCAGCATCTCCCCCCCAACACTCTTCCTGAGACCCCATAGGGATTTTATCTTCTACCGGGGGCAGCCCAAACTCTGCCATAAATGCAGAGAGCAGAGGTACCTGATAGCACAATGAACAACTAAAATTTGTGCCAGGTACAAGGAGAAAAAACAAGAAGCCAAGGACTATGAACAGAGCTGGAGTTGCCATCTATGTGAGGAAGAGGGGCATGTCTTTAAAGATTGCCCCCAGTCCTACACAACATAGGGAAAAACAAAGCAACCACAGCAGCCTCAATCCCCCTGGCCCAGCCTCCCCAGGCAGCAACAGAGAACAAGGAGGCAATGGAGGTGAAGGTGAATAGAACAGGGGAGGGATTCCAGGAAGAAGATGGAAAGGAACCAAAGATGCCCCACCTCCCTCACTCCCACTGTCTACAAGTGCTCCCTCAAGAAGCTAAATAAACTGAGAGGTTGAGAACGAAACAAGAGACAGAGAATGTGAACCTAGGCACCCCAGAAGGGAGCCTGGAAAAAAACTCAGAAGCCGGAGGGGAATTCAGTTTAGAAACAGAAACAGATTTCCAAAGGGAACCCCCACTGGAAACCCAGAGACAGATCAGGACAGCTGGACACAGCAGCAGAAGTTCAGGAGGCCCTAAGTGTCCCCTAAAACCACCCAGAAAAAAGATCTGGACCCCAGGGGGGCCTTGCAAGTGGAGGGGAAGGCCTGAACCTGAACAAAAACCCGCAACATGCAAACAAATGTGTGACCCTCACCTTACTGCTTTCATTATGGGAATACTAATTGTCTCAATAAATGTAAGAAGCCTGCTAAAGAAAGAAAAGTAGACACAATAGAACAGTGCCTGGAGCAACTATGAATGGACATTATATGTTTCAAGAAATGTAATTTGCCCATCTCTAAAAACTATGCTTTGTTCAAAAGACGCTGGTGACATGATTTCTCTATGTGGAGAGGATCAAATAACAATAGAGCAGTGGATGTTGCAATCTTTCTGAAAGGAGATAGAGTGCGCCCTCTACAGCACAGAGAAATTATTGCAGGCTGGCTTCTGCAAGCCACCGTTAAAACAGAGGGAAGGAAATCAGCTCTCCTAAATGTTTACGTACAGCTAATATGAAAGCAAGGTATACCTTCCTAGAAAACATGACTGTGGCAATGCCCAGTACCCAGCCAGTGACGACTGCAGGAGAGTCAAATACATCATCGATGAGGGAGACAGAGTAAGTGGAGGCCAAGCAACAGGGCTTGACAGATCCTCCAAGCTGCTGAAACAAATGATCTGTAACCACAGCTTGGTGAGTGCAAGTAAAGGGGCCCAAAGATTTGGAGATAACTTCACTTGGGTGGACTGCACAAAGCAGACAAAGTCGTGCCTGGGCAGGGTGTTGCATAGCGAAAGCCCAATCCATGCCTACCTGCTTCTTGGACCACTGCCTTCTGACAGTGAAGGCAGAAATGGGGAGGCAGCCCAAGAGAGGCAGGGGCATGTGGAAGTTGAATGGGAGCCTCCTGGACAATGAAAAGACCCAGCAGGAGTTCAGACAGTGCTACATAGAGTGAAGAACCCTTAGAGCCACCTCCGTACCCAGTGAGAGATTTCTTCCAACAAGCCATCAGGAGGCAACACAAAAACTTAAACCACAAGTTGCAGAGCCTGTACAAGTAGGCAGCTTGGGGTGAGGATGTAAGGGAGGCCATGCAGGAGGTGAAAGCTCAGATCAGAGCCTGGTACAGGGAACAGGCCATAGGCCCCCTGGGTGGAGGAGGGGGAGAAGTGGTCTATTTGCTTTGGCAGGTTGAAGATGACCAGGAGGAAGGCCATGACCAGCTTGGTGGCCAGAACTGGGATGAGCTACTGGTCGAATGAAGGGATGCTGGAGAAGGCAGCAACCTTCTACTCAAAGCAGTACACAGCATGTCCAGAGGACCTGGG
>NW_005842487.1:418618-438190 GCF_000455745.1 Alligator sinensis | reverse complement strand
ATGCTTGCAAGAGCTCACCTGGGCCCATGGGGGAGACAAAGGCCAGTAAGTGGTGAAAGAGAGGACACCAGGGGAGACCACCAACACTTTCCACAGCTTTAAGAACAGTCAGACCCCTAGGGCAGTCAGCCTACCCAAGGAGTTGTACATCACCTTCTCGGACCAGGTAGACCCAGACCTGCTGGAGGTGTATAGGGAAAGGCTGCAGGAGGGCCACCTGAGGACACGGACCCTTTTGTGCAAGGTGGGGAGGGGAGAAGTTGAGGAACTGGAGACCCATAGCGCTCCTGAACTTCAGCTATAAGCTGATGGCCAAAGTTTTGGCCAAGTGCTTTAAGTTTGCTATAGGGGGGATGGTCCACGAGGACCAGTCACGTGTGGTGCTGGGGCAGTAGATCCATGGAGCTTTGCTGCAACTGGCAGATTCAGGGGTAGGCAACCCCTGGCACGGGTGCTAGTGTGTGGCACTCAAAGGCATTTTTCTTGGCATAAGTCCCAAGGCAGATGGCGGGGAAGGGGCCAGGGCTGCACTGCCACAACGAGGATCAGGCACCTTATGGCTCTCCCACTATCTGCCCCTGGCACACCAACATCATACAAGTCGAGGTCATGGGGATGGGGATGGGGGTGTGTGTGTGTGTGTGTGTGTGTGTGTGTGTGTGTGCTCGCGTGCGCATAGCAAAAAAAAAAAAAAATAGTTTGTACTAGATATAAGTAAATGCCAAAGTGATAAAAGTGTGTTTATAGAATACCTGTGCTAAAACTTGCAGCAATTTCAAAAAAGGTAAAATGGATCAATTCTGGGTGAACTAAATCTATGGATACTATATGCAAATTACTAAAGTTATGTTTATTTCAAGGTCAGTTTTTTCAGATTTGTTCTTCACTTCCATGTGCTCAAGGAGAGAAGGGTCTGACAATAAAGAGAGTTGGAAGGGCCATAGGGAGAAGTTGGGGACAGAGGGTAAATGGGCTACCTGACTTCCCAGATTTATTTTCCCTGCTGTAGCAACAGGATGGGGACAAATTCAAGACAAATTTCCAATAATTAGATTCTAAACCAAAAATTATATCAAATGTATACATTTTCTATACAGCAAATCTAATTATGGGGGAGGGGTCATCTAATCAGGGTCATCTTATGTTGGAGTAAATAGGTAATATATTGGACAAGCAGAGCATCTTCTTAAATGCTTGATTCCATAATATTAAAAAAAAACAAAACAAACACTATGCAAGTTATGGCATTATTGCCAACTTTGGCGTGACAAACATATGATTACATTTCTAACAGGAAAATCACAGCTCTCCCAATAGAAACCACATGTGTACAAGCATTCATGCAGTTTTTACCAGAATAAAAATGGCTGTTCCAAGAGAAAAATAACCCATCTCAGGTAGAAGTCACTCATAGAATGAATGTCTATATACTTTCCAGCTGCTCAACTCCTCCTGGGGAAAAAGACTTGTTGAGTGACAGGGAAATACCCCCTGCAACTTCCATGACTGGGGTCACTCGGTCTGGGGAAGAAGCTGCTACTCACCTCCTCCGAGTCCTGGGAGGAATTAGGTTATTCTGGTTTGGAGAATACATTGGGGGCAGCTGCTCCCACCCCTCCCACAGACCAAGAGTGGAGTGGAACAGTAGCTGCCATGGTGCCTGGGAGTGAAACAGACTGAGCAGGACCACAAAACAGGGAGACCAGTAGATGTGGTATACCTTGATTTTAGCATGGCTTTTGATAACGGTCTCCCACAACATTCCCACAGGCAAGCTAAGGAAGTACAGGCTGGATGAATGGACTGTAAGGTGGATAGAAAACTGGCTGGAGAATCAGACTTAAGAAGATAGTAACCACTGGCTCAATGACTAGTTGGCAGCTGGTATCAAGTGGAGTACCCTAGTGGTCAGTCCTAGGGATGGTTTTGTTCTATATCTTCATCAACAACCTGCAAGATGTCATACAGTGCACCGTCAGTAAGTCTGCCGATGACACCAAGCTGGGGGGAGTAATAGATATGCTGGAGAGTAGGGCTAGGATTCAGAGTAACCTAGACAAATTGGAGAGTTGGGCCAAAAGGAATTTCATGAGGTTCAACAAGGACAAGTGCAAAGTCCTGCACTTAGGATAGAATAATCCCATGCACCACTACAGGCTGGGGGCTGACTGGCTGGGCAGCAGCTCTGTAGAAAAGGACCTGGGGGTTATAGTGGACAATAAACTGAATATGAACCAACAGTGTGCCCTTGTTGCTGAGAAGGCTAACAGCATACTGGAATGCATTGGTAGGAGTGTTGCCAGCAGGCAAAGGAAGTGATTATTCCTTTCTGTTCAGCACTGGTGAGGCCACATCTGGAGTACTGTGGTCAGTTCTGGGGCCCCCACTACAGAAAGGATGTGGACAAATTGGAGAGAGTCCAGCATAGACCAATAAAAAATGGTGAGGGGGCTGCGACACATGACTTATATAATCTGGAGAAGAGAAGATTGGGAAAGGGGGGAATGTAATTGCAGCCTTCGACTACCTGAAGGATGGCTTCAAAGAGGATGGAGCTGCACTGTTCTCAGTGGTGGAAGATGACAGAACAAGGACCAATGGTCTCAAGGTACAACAAGGGAAGTTTAGGTTTGATATTAGGAAGAATTTTCTCACTAGGAGCATAGTAAAACACTGGAACAGGTTACCCAGAGAGGTTGTAATCTCCATCCTTGGAGGCTTTTAAGACCTGGCTAGACAAACCTTGCCGGGAATGATCTAGTTGGAGATGATCCTGCTTTGAGCAAGGGGTTGGACTAGATGGCTTCCTGAGATCCCTTCCAACCCTAATTTTCTATGATGCTATGATTCTAAGGTGCAAGGGGCAGGGGAGAGGGGGCAGTTTCAAAGTAAATACCTTACTACTCCCTGTCCTAGAAACATTTGTATCAGTGGAAAATTTGTGGAAGAGAATGCTTGTTTGCAGCACTAATGCATGTTATTTCAGTCTTCTGTTTATAACTTCTTCTCCTGATCTTTCTCTTTAGAAAGCAAAAGCATCGCATCACACGACTAATAATAAAATTCACATGCTTCATTTATGCCTTTTGCTGTAAAACAATGGACTGTGGACTTTTCTAAAAATATTTTTTTAAACAAAATGATAACTCTAAGACAAGCTTATCCCTAAATTATTCATTCCAAGGTCTTGGATATCAACTTTGTTTTTCTTAGCTGATGAAAAAAAAATAGTCTACATAATAAAGTCTGTTCTTATCTGACAAATAATGCACTGACAGTATACTTTCCAATGTTCAGGTTTAGTCTATTTTTAAATTTCCATATGGTTTAAACATTGTAAAAATGTTTTGGTACTTCTCCCACATTAGATTATTTGAATGAATGATACTAAATTAGTTATTCCCCCTGCCCTCTCCAAGTATTAAAACAGATTCTCTGTTGGCCAGAAATGGCACTTCATGGTCCAGCTTCCATAAGCCAGCAAGATCAATGTTTATGCTCCATTAAGCCCAAATGGCTTAAATACACACCTTCCCAGAGCTCCAACCTTTCCAGTAAATTTTCCTGTTCTGGTTGAAGCATAGAACAGGAAGATTTTTTGAAAAGTTCCAGAACTGCACAGAGATACCCTAAATCATCATGTCATTAATGGAGGTCTTTGGCTTGAAGTGAGGAACAAATTTGAAAAAACTGACCTTGAAATGAACATAACTTTAGTAATTTGCTTGCTAGTAAGTAATTTGCATATAGTATCCATAGATTGGCATAGAATCATAGAACATTACCCTCCTAGTAAGAAAGTTTTTCCTAATATTGTTCTAGGTGTCAAAAAATGAGGCCTCTCAAACTGTCGTTACTTATAATTATTATTCCTGACTCAGGCAAGCAGGAAAAAGTCTGTCATGCGATGCATAGAAACAAAACAGAAAATAATTACCTTTGTGATACCAAATACAATGTTATTTATGAGTCACGTGCATTAACCAACTGTATCCAAATGTTCAGAGACATGTATTGACTATTGTTTAGTACACAAGAGATAGCAAATTTGTTATAGCTTCTCCAGTAGGTAATATATTACTTATTAAAACTTTAAAATATATAGTACAATAAAAATAAGATGAGAATAGGATGGAGTTCAACGTAGGATGGGGTTCAACAGGGTTTTTTTATTTGTTGGATTTTTCAACTTCTTGTAAATCTTGTAACAAACGTTTTTACAATCACGTGTTCATAGATGCATAAAATTGGGCAGACGAGAATAGGATGGGGTTCAACACAGACAAATGCAGGGTGCTGCACCTTGGGAGAAGGAATCCACAGCATACATACAGGCTGGGGGGTTTCCCTTCTTGAAAGCACAGAGGCGGAAAGGGATCTCGGAGTCATTGACTCCAAGATGAACATGAGTTGCCAATGCCAGACCGCAGCCAGCAAGCCCAGCCATACTTTGTCATGCATCCAAAGGTGCATCTCAGGCTGGTCCAGAGAGGTGATACTCCCCCTCTACGTGACTTTGGTCAGGCCGCAGTTGGAGTACTGTGTCCAGTACTGGGCACCACACTTCAAAAGGGATGTGGCCAGCCTGGACAGGGTTCAGAGGAGGGCCACCCGCTTGGTGAGAGGGCAGCAGGACAGGCCCTATGAGGAGAGACTGAAGGACCTGAACCTGTTCAGCCTCAGTAAGAGAAGGCTGAGGGGGCACCTGCTAGCTGCCTACAAGCTTATCAAGGGGGATCAACAGCAAATAGGCAGAGCTCTTTTCTCCCCAGCACCACCTGGGGTGACAAGGAACAATGATAATAAGCTGATGGAGAATAGGTTTAGGTTGGAGATCAGAAGGCAATATTTTACAGTTAGGGTGGCCAAAATCTGGAACCAACTTCCCAGGGAAGTGGTCCTCGCCCCTACCTTGGGCATATTCAAGAGGAGGTTGGACGATCACCTGTCTGGGGTCCTGTGAACCCAGCATTCATTCCTGCCTGTGGCAGAGGGTCATGCTAGATGATCTGTTCAGGTCCCTCCTGACCCTAGCTACTATGATACTATGAAACTATAAAGATACACAATTGGAAGTGTCCTTATGCACAAAGCAGGAACATAGCAAAACTAAGAAATAGTGTAGTAAAATTATTAGGAAATTGATCTTAGACAGGGTTTTTTCATTTGTTGGATTTTTCAACTTCATTTGTTACAAGATTTACAAGGTTTTACAATCACATGTTCATAGATGCATAAAATTGGATGCTGGTAAACAAACACTCATTTCTTAGACCCTTTGCTTCTAATAAATCAAATTCATGTTCTTGTGGGTTACAACATCTTAGTAGGCAGAAGCAAAGTTCCTAACTCAAGTCTCATTGATATTTGCTTCTGAATTGAAAAAGTTAAAAAATAAAAAAATAAAAAAGTGACACGGGTCTCGTAAGCCAAGTGAAAAATATAAAAATATCTTATGAAATAATTTTGCAGCCATGGCAGACTACGGGAGAAAACAGCTTGCTCTGTTCATCATTTTTCCCCATGTGAAAGATATTACCAGTCACACAGTTTTGTAAAAGTTGTAGTTCAGCTTCAGTTCAAGCACCCCTGCCGCCATTTTTAAGTGCAGGGTGCTGATACATGAGGCACAGGAGGCTGCTGGAGTGCAGGAACAACCACATTCCAGCAGACTTAATTAATCAAGCCTGCTCTGACACATTGGAATTACAGCGCATCAGAGCAGGCTCCCCGCTCATGTACAGGCACATGAAAGGTAATCAAGTATCCTAAATATGTATTTAGTTTACAATATTAATAATCATCCATAAAATAAAGATCATTTGTGTCCTAACCACAAAATCCCAATATATATAATCTATTTATAAGGATTGTGATTAGAACTCAGGTGATCTCTCTCTCTGTTTTCATGGATGGTCCTGGAAAATTGCAATAAGTATGCAGTTGTGTAAAAGGGGGGGGGGGGAGGGGCAGAAGTACACCCCTGCCACCCTTCATATATTAGGATCCTATATATTAGAATTTTGGTTAGGAGAGAGAAAGATATGTGTGTGCACGCACACGCGTGTGCGCGCGCATGTAAATCTTTTTTTTTTTTTTTTAAACAGTTTTGCCACCTTTTGTAAAAGGCACACTTTCCTTCTTGGGGATCCCTAAAGAGCCACACTCCTCAATATGCTTTGATTTCACTTCACCTTCTGACTCCTAAAGCTCTATATCACAACCCCATTCTTTCTAGAACAGCAGAATAGGAACTGGAATTTAGCTCCCACAAGAAAGTACAGAGCCCTAATATACTGTACTTCTGACCCTCCCTCTCCTTTTAAACAACTGCATACTTATTGCAATTTTCCAGGACCTTTTTGTAACATCTTGCTAGATATTACTTAAAAATCTACAATAATTTATCATTCTAGACAGAACTACTATTTTTACCTTTTGTCTTAATTTAAAAACAAAGCCAAAAAAACATTAGTTTTAAAGCTTCTAATAACATAACAGCTTGAGAAAGATATGGTGCAACTTGGGTTAAGTTTAGTTCTACCAAACAGTGATTGTGTACTGCACAAGTAGGGGTACTTCATTATTGGGCTATTAAATTGCCTGTAGGCAAGCTTAAGCTTCTCAAGTTAAATAATTTAAATTTTAAAAAATTATAATTATAGAAAACAGAATTTCATTTAAGTTGCAATAATTTCTCATTTAATATACATAGCAACTTAAATTAAATTGTTTCCTATAATTATAATTTTTTTTTAATTTAAATTATTTTAACTTGAGAAGCTTAAGTTTGCCTACAGGCAACTTAATTAGGGCTCTGTACTTTCTTTTGGGAGCTAAATTCCACAGCTCCACAGCTATATACAGTAGAAGTTCTGTTATCCGGCATCTTACAAGCCGGCATGCTCCACTAACTGGCATGCCGGCTTGTAAGATAAAGTGAAATCAGAAGTGCCCACCGTGGCACTTACTATATATATATATATTAGAAAGGTATATTTACATACAAAATTGATTTCATTTTAAAAACAAGAAACAACAATAAATGCTGTTTATTAATTTCAAATCAGTGACAATTGTCCAAACCCAGTAAATGCAATCAATTTACATATTTCCTCTTTTCTGTCACTTAGCACCACCATTTATTCTTCCTTCCCTGACTTAGATGAAAACTACGCAGAGACCATTATTAACTCTGCTATACCTAAGCCCAACATGGTCAGCCTTATCCAAACTTTTCACACCTTCTTCCATAACAATGCCAAACACACAGTTTTATCTGTCTACATGTGAAACAGCCAGTCCGAACCTCATCAGCCACTGTCACTGACTACTGCAACAATTATTTATTCTACCCTTCCTGTCGCTGGTAGGTGTTGCACGGCTTTGGAGACCTCTTCGTCAGTGCCCTTCCCCCCAGCGACGTCAGGGTGAAACTCTATTCTGGTGCCCCCTAGATGGTCTGTGCACAGCCCCTTTGCTCTCCTGCCACGTCTTCAGTGTTACTGTTGGGGAGGCAGTTCCCTGTCGGGGGACCCAGAGGGGTCTCGACCCTGTGAGTGTCTTTGTGGAGCTCCAAACCTCCCCTTTACCCCACCCTTACCATGCCCTCAGCCTGGGTAGATGCTACTCCCCACAGGTCTTCCCACACTGCCCACCTTGATAGGGTCAAGTCCTCCTGGCTGTCAATCTTTAGGGGTCCATCCCTCGTCTCTGGGTCAGCTTCCCCTCTCCTAGAAAACTAAACATGCCCCATCCGGGGTCACACTGTAACTGAAGACACTCAACTGAAAATGACCGGCTTCTGCCGGTGGGCTCCTGGGTTTCCCTCTCTCTGGGCCCTCAGTTCCTTGGGAAAGACTTGTCTGTCCCCTTTATCTTAACAGCCGTGTATAGGCAACTGCCCTGTGTCCAGCCCTTGCCGGCTCTTCTGGCATCACCTCCCTGGGGCCCGGCTGACCTGTGGTCTCGTTGCTCTGGTCCCTCCAGCCAGCACCATCCATTTCCCCCTCCTGGGGGCTTGTGATTCCCTGTGCTCTGCCTGCTGTAAGGCTGTCTGGGGATGCCTGTAAGCCTGAGGAGCCGTCCCCAGCCCTGGTATCTGAGCTCCTGGTCGGAGCCCCTCTGCTTCCTGGCGGCGTCCCTTGAGGCTGCTGCCTCTCAATGGAGCTCCCTTACCCCCGTTGGCCCCCGAGGCTGCCCTCTGCTTCACCCGTCTGGGTCCTCCGGCGGATACCTAGCCCCTTCTCGTGGTGGCTGGAGCCACATCTCCCAGCTGGCATTCTGCTTCTCTCTCCACGGCGCCGCCTCAGCGGATCCCCAGCTGCCTTTTGAGCAGCCCACGCTGCTTGGGAGCCATCCCCCCAGCTCTCCCTGACATGCAGGCTCAAGCAGCTGCGAAACTGCTGAGCTTGCTTTTGTGTCAGTGTCTGGGTCTCTCTCCAGCTGCTGCCTGTCTCTGTTCCTGGGGTAAGTATCAGGGTATGCTGATCAGGATCCGGGCCACATGACACTCCTGCCTCCCCTCTCACACTTCCGAACATCCACCTCTCCTCCACTACATCCACTCAAAACCTTAATATTGCCACTTTCCAGAATTCTGATCCTATTCATGATTCTCTTCAAGCCCTTCTATAGGCTTCCCATTTTTCATTGCACACATTCAACATTCTTCTCTTAAGGTTATATGATCTTCAAAATGTTGCCCGCTCCAACATCAATTTCCTGTTATTATCTCCTCCTCCATTCTTCTGTTGTCCACTTTGATTTCTGTTTGCCCATTTTTAACGTGGAACAAATCCATAGAAAGGCCACTTTACAGATGACAACTGAGACAACGAAGAGACATTGTGGGATAGAATAAAAGTATGTGCACGTACACACATACCTCAAGGGGTGAGGTTGGGGGAAGGGACTCCAATCAATTCTATTTTCATCTTTCTCCCTTCAAGTACATAGATTACTTCTATGCCTGACAGGAATAATGAAAGCCAAGCTACAAAATGTCCATTAGTCCTGCTTTAGGACAAAGTTTATGGTTACAATATTTTGGCCACCAATTTTTTGTTCAGGATTAGAAGGAAAAAAACCATTAATGAATAAAGTTTTTTTGATGTTTTATTACCTGCAAAAAAAATGCAACAAGAAAAGGAAATTTCTAGTAATTAATTACTGTCTGTCAAATAACAGCTCACTCCCACCCCTGCACCATGTTCTTCAACTAGTCAACATTTTCTCTATACATCATTAGTAATGAAGAGTCAGTTCCATAGTGTCCAGTCAAAGTATTTTAAATTTAATACATTAGCTAAACGTTTTATATTACCTGTCAAAATAGGATGGATTTAATATAGTTATAATAAAAAGACAAAATATAAGATTCATATCTGGACAGACAGCTATTAGCTGCATTTGCAACAAAATAATATGTGCATTTGACAGGTTATTCCTTGAAAAGTTTTCTCCCCATTTCAGGATGCATCTAGAATTTTCACTGCTGTTTGTACTGTCCAGAACTTAATTGTGAAGTGTGTTCACAAACAAGAGCTATTTATACCTTATGGGGTAGGTGGCAGAGATTTACAATATTACTCCATTTTCAATCCATTAGTATGAGGTGTCTGTAAGCATTTGTGGGAATTAAAACACATTTCTAATGCTGCAGACCCTTACAGAGATAAAACTGTCTATGCCTCAAGCATAATAGAAATTACTTTAGAGCTCGGTGTCTTGTAAGTAGACACACATCACGTGCTGGTAATGCCAAAACAACCTCACTTTCTTTGAGCAAGGTACTCATTTGGCTGCAAAAGTAGGTTATATATAGGATTCCTACTAAAAAGAAAAGTAATCATCTTTGGAATGTTATTTATATAGAATATGAATGTACTATTTTTTTTAAAAGTGCACATGAAAAGCAACAAATACTCCAAGATTAAAAGTGAAAACAAAATGGTGTCTCTTAACATCTTAAAATACTAACTAGTGTAATGAAAAAGTAGTAATCTTTAAAGTAAAGCGCTTTTTTTTCCCCCCACATCTGCAAGCAGTCAGTAGGATAATATTGTAGAATATGACCAGATAAAGCACATATCAAAGAAACATGCTAAAGAATATGATAAATTCAGATATAATGTATTGTCCAGAATTAATGGAAAGATCAACACCTAGGGGTTTCACATCAGGAAGATCAAACACTGGGAACTTTCTGGGTTGGTCTGTCTTCCTGTTTGTGAAAGCATGACCTTCATAAATTATCTTCTATAAGCATCTTATGACTGATACTCATATAAAATGTATGGAAACAGAACTTATTTTGTCCACCAAAAACTATTACTGCTACGTTACTACAACTACAGAGCTTTCTAATTTGTCTAGCTTTTCATCCCAAGCTATCTGACACAGTTTCTCTAGAAAATAACAGATGTCAGCTCTGCAATAAAGCAAAACAAAACCCCCCCACAAAACCACAAGCTATTAAAAACAAACAAACATCAACAATATATCAGATTGTTCTAGACACAGTAAATTTGTACATGTGCTAGAGATGTACAAATTCTTTAAACGTATAAAATTCCTTGTCTTCTAGTGGATTTCTGCTTCTCATTTACTTATTTATTTTTACATGCCATAACATGACTATCAATCATCAAAATGTAAGTGAAACCCTTTGCACCTGTAAAATATGAGAAAGACAAAATGGCTGTATGCAAAATTTTAACTGTTGAAGAATTTTCAAATTAGAAAATGCCTAATTTTCATTTTTTTTAAATTTGCCACATTTCAAATGGCATGAAAATGTAATTCTGCATAAAAAGGAATGTGTTTATGCAAGACATGAAAAAAAGATAGCAAAACACAAAACATTTAATTATATCATCACCATATAACGATACATTTATCTAACTCTTTCTGCCCCCAATGTACAACTGCAAAAAAACCCACTTCTTTCTCCTTTGCTGCATTATTTTCCAGGAGAATAGGGGTAAAATGTGTAGCACTTTAACCAAAAAGAAAGTAAAGCATAAAATGACAAGACAGCTTCAAAAGGGAAACGATTAATTTATATATTTCTTTTTTATTTGCTTTCTGCTGCTTATATTTCACAAACTGAAAAGCCACTAGATGACCTGGAAGGCCTTTTACAAGCCTATCATTTACAGTTCTATGGATTACAAAAATACCACTGAATTATTTTAGTGTTTTTCCCCCAAACTACTGGTTTCCAACACTGCTACTTCCAGATATTAATCAAACAAAGAGCATAACCTACATTTTACAATTTCATTTTGCAGATTATTTCTTGTGTGAGAAAAATAATACTATTTAATCAAGACAGAATTTTGCTGGGAAGTGGGCTTCTGGAGAGCTGTGGCAGAAAGGAAGTGGCAGGGGAGTAGGCACACATAGGAGGAGAGAAAATGGCAGGGAGCAGGCAGTCACTTGGGCTGGGGGGACGCAAGAGGCAGGGATCTGAGTGCCTGCTCCCCTACTGCTGCTTTCCCTGCCACAGCAGCAGGGGGACTAATTTAAGGTAACCCCCCAATAATTAGATTCCATATGTGGAAAATTATAAAAAAAATATAGGGAGGGGAAGGAGGGGGTGACTGATCCAACAAGAAGGGTATTTTGTTTGTACATTTTATCCTACTTCCTTTGCTTTAATTTGTTTCGTCTGTCTACATTATGGATTCTTAGGAAGGTACTTTTTCTCACTGTGTATTTGAAGGCCATGTAACAATATGGGGGTTTGGAGCCTTTATTCACTACCACAATACAAGTAACAAATAACAAGATTAAGTGACAGATCTTTATATTTTAGAATCTGTTTCCTTCAACACGCACAACTTCCATTAAGGTCAATGAGAGTCTGACACTACAATCCTCAGGCATATTAAAATCACCCACTTGTAAGGCGTAGTGTGAAACGATTAGGGAGGGAAGAATAGCATAGGCTTGAATGGGAGTTACTTGTAAAGGCTACAATGTAATAACTAGAAAGGAAGGATTAATCCTATTTAAATATAGGAAACTTATTTTCCTACCACAGAATTTAAGCAACTGTCAAAGTTTACAATAAAAAGAAAGAGAGAAAAAAAGAGAGAGAAAGAACGAAAAAATAATTTGTATGAAAGACTTAGGACTGCTTAAATAAAGTGTTAAAACATTATTCAAAATTATTAGACACTTACTTATAGTGATTAGAATATAAAAACTATTTCTATTGTGGAGTTACATCACTTCCTATTTAACTTTGCAATAAACCTAGGACTATATTTGATATATTTTTCTTCATTTGAGCAGGAATGTTCTCAGCATTCAAGTGGTGATGATCGAACTTTCAACCAGTTGAAGGCAGACCTTATTAGGATTCTGATTTTGTATTTTGTAGGACACACCTAATTACATTTCTCTAGATTGCACTAAGTGGCATGCTAATTTATTTTATAGCCATTTATCATTTAAAATAATTTAAAGAGTCAACATCTTAACCTTAAGCAAACAAAACAAACTGATGTTTGTTAACTCTTTCTACAAACACTTATAATATCTCAGAATTGCTTGAGAAAATACTTTTCAAATTAATTAAACACTAGTCTCTGTGCACATGTGGATTTAGACAAGCATTTACCCACCATGTTAAAGACATGTTTTGAAATCCTGGACCCAAAGCCTTCATATGGACAACATCTCACCCAGAGCATTTAAGAGTCCTAAGGTAACAAAACTGTAAGAAAAGCTGTTTTAAATCGTGTTTCTATTTCAGAGAGAAGCCCTAATTATTTGGGGATAACATCATCTCATTTTATTTTCATGATCTTTCAAGATTCCTAGGATTTTCTAATAGAAAATATGAATGGTTTGAAAGAAAAATGAAAATACAGAATGGTTTACATGCTTTCCCTGGAAATCCCACAGCTTGTTCTGTGAAAATCTTACAAATATAGGCAGAGATACAAACTAGTTAGAATCAACAAAAATCCAAGATTACAGAAAACATATATGCTGAAAACTGTTCTACAAGGCATCAGGTAGGACATCAAATATACTTCTATCATTATAAGCAAGGAGGCAAAATCCTTTTAAAGTGTTCTTTGATGTGTGACGATGTGTTATTTCCATGCATAAGCAATTCAAATGCTCTTCTAATTTTACATCTGAATTGCACTTCAGTTTCACTTTGCTTACACAGGAAAGAGAAGGTAACATTTTCTTTTATTTCTCCACCCCACAATGAGATTAACATTTTAGCACGCTACTTCCTCTCTACAAAAAAGTTTATCCTTCAGTCACCAATCAAAAACCAAGTACATCATATTTAAAGTAAATAACTTGCCTAGCCACAACATAATAAATATAATTAAAACAGGAGACCTAGACTTGAGGTTAGGCACAGGCCAACAATAAACCAATAGCAGTGACGCATTAGGTTTTGTTCAGATTACACTTGTATCATAAAAAATAACAATATAATTAAAATGAAGGAAAATCAGTAGTGGTTGTGACCTCATATTATATTATCAAAGTAACATTATCTACATCAAGAAAAACTAAAGGATTCTCAACCCAGATCAAACCTAAAGTTCACCTTTTCCATTATTTTGTTCTCAACAGTGACCATCACCAGATACTCTAAAGAAAAGGATAAAACATCTCAAAATAAGCAGATAAGGAATAATCACAGCCTCTCCTCTCCCTCTGCCCCCCCCCCATCTCTTCCTAACTCCTTGTTATAAGACCTGAAAGACAAGTTTTTATATACCTTTAGAAATTCTTTCTAACAAACTATTAAAGCTTTGTATAACTGGTTTCCATACAAGCAACCAAAGCCTCTTTGAATCTTGCTAATTTCCTGACTTCACTGACATAATAGGGCAATAAGTTTCATGGTCTAATTACATGTTGAATAAGAATTTCCTTTTGTCAGTTCTGAATTTCCCATGTTTCAATTTCATTGAACACTCCTTTCTTCTTGAGTTATGAGACGAGGGAGAGCCAACATTTCCGAATCAATCTTCTCCATACCATTCCTTATTTTATATTTCTTCTTCTTTCTAATGAAAACAAGCCCCACTCTTCTAAACCTGCATAAAGCCCCTAATCGTTCTTAATGCCTTTCTCTGAACCACTTCTAAATCTGCAGTAGCCTCCTAAAAATAGGGCGACTACCAGCACTTCTCATAGTACTCCAGATAAGAAAGCACTATTATTTGAGTACTGTATCTTCTTATATCTTCTGTATATTTTTCAGTTCTTAGGCATCCAAAAATCATGGTGTACTTTTTTACCCAGAGCTGCACTTTAAGCCAAGGCCTTCAACTGAGCTTTGAGAAGTGATACTCAGGCCCCTTTCCTAAGCTGATACTATTTAGAACACTGCAGAAATCCACAAATGCATTCAAGAACTATTAGAAAGAAAGATAGGGAAATTGTCAAAAATACATATGAACATTTTAATTGTTAAGATCAAGCCACCTCCAAAACTAAAGTATGGTATTATCCATATGCAGAAAGCATGATATTATCTAAAGGATCCTCACTGCAGACTGTTTCATTTTCTTTCTCAAGAACTGTATTACTATCTGGGCTATTAACTTAAGAACACACAATTAAGAAAAAAAATAATCTTAATTGTGCAGGTCACATAGGGTTAAAATCCTAAAAATTAAAATGTGGATTGCAAAACCAGGAAGATACTGATTTTGAGTACAACTGAAACAATTAAGAAAACAAAAATGTTTATGGTCAGAAAAATCAATTCTGCGCTCTGCACCCACTCTGAGCATCTGGGTTGAGCATTGATTAAATGCTTGTAGTAGGAAACATAAAAAGGCGGCAAAGGATTTCTGAGGGTGATACCTCTTCCTAGACTAGCTACACAGTTGGGATAAATTTAAACAAAACTTTCAGATGCAAGACACCCTTCCTCATGTCACATATATGTGCATAGGTGTAGTATATGACTGCAGACTTTCTACACAGGGTGTTTTGGCCAGTCTTCATGTGTCCTATCTCTTTGAGGTAGGGGGAAAAATACTCTGATATAAGGATATGCATAAAATGTCCTTATACTCTGAGATATGGATATACCCTGTCCCTATATGTTGTGAATAAGGAGTGCAGTCTGAGTACAAGAGTATATAATGGAGGGCATAGCTCTTGACATATAACCTAAAGATTTTTGGAAATCTTTTGGTAAAAGTCACATCAAGAAAAGCAAATTAATTGAAACCATAACTTTTTGTGGGACTATATGAGTTTGAAAAATCTTTGGCCAGGACAGATTTCTCAGCTCTAGGATGGAATACCTAGAGAGACATAATAACAGAGAGATAAAATGCACAAGCTTAAAAGATTCAATAATTTGATGTCCCAGACAATCTTCTAGGATTTCAATTTCAATTTCCCTGCTTTGCAAGATTAAGATTAGAAACTTGTATAAAAAATTTAAATATTCACTGGGTGAATGCAGTACAGTAGTTAGGGCACTCACTAGAGGTAGCAGAGACACCCATTTTCAAGTCTGCGCTCAAATTAACACTTACTTACAATGTGGACTAGCTCCAACAAGACAGACAGAAAGACTATTACATAATAGCAAAGAGCCCGGCAGCTTTAAGGCACACATCTACAATTTGAGAGGACCGCAGAGCAACAGACTCAAATGTGTATCCCCTATATCCCAAATGATTGGGCTAACCACCAGACTAATAGATATGCTAGGTGGGTGGACATGGACACATCATTCCCTCACTTTTTTCCAAAACCTTCAAAACATTTTTGGTTTCATGTAACTGAAGAACAGTTAATATTATCAAAATCTCAAAGTTTCCTGGGATGGAAAACCACTTCCCACCCAGCTCTAAGGAAGCCTCACATCAGTTTCTCTGCATCATTATAAATCTGTGGCATTAGACAGAAAAACTGTTTTTCCTTTAATGCATATTATCCTTCCTTCTCCAGACCAGATTCATATTTTTACCTGGTGTTTAACAAAGCCAAGGGCACTATTACATTTTCAAAAACTTATGAAAGGAGAAGGTTCACAAAAGGACTTAGGACTATGAAATATACTTCAAATGCTGAAGGAAGAATTCAATTAAATATATACTCTTCTTCAATACCTCTCTAGATTTTAGTGTTGTAGTTATATTAACAGAAATAGAAGATCACACCATCATCATCACCAAAATAGCCAACTGATAAAGAAATAGGCAAAAAAAAGACACTGGATCATCACCTTCATAAAAGATGCATCAACTTACATCGGCCTTATCAAGGAAACACTTGACTACCCCAGCTATGCAGTTTTAGTGAGAAAGGTATAGCAATTTGTTTCATGACAGAAATTAAATGAATTTAAGGTACTCCATGACGACAGAGTCAACTGAAATCAGTGCTTTTTATGATGGTAACATTTTGCTTAGATGAAATAATTAATCAAAATAAATACTAAAAAATGTACCTCATGCTGTAATTCCTGAATGAAGTGCCTAACAATTTTGATGCTGTACTTCATGGGTGTTTGGTAGGCCTGCGTGAAGTGGCCAGTATTCAATTCAGGTTCAGGCAATTCGGGGGACAGCGATTCAATTTGGTGATTTGGATCACTGTCCCAAATCAATTCTTTGGGACAGTGAGACAAATCGAGCCTTTCTGGACTTCAGGAAGGCCTTCGACACAGTCTCTCACCCCATTCTCAGTAAGAAACTAGGAGACAGTGGTGTTGATGCCTACACAGTCAGATGGGTCACTAACTGGCTGGAGGGCCGCACCCAGAGGGTGGTGGTGGACGGGTTTTATTCGAACTGGAGGGATGTGGGCAGTGGGGTTCCACAGGGCTCGGTCCTCGGGCCCGCACTATTCAACATCTTCATCAGTGACTTGGGCGAGGGGGTAGAAAGCACCCTGTTCAAATTCGCAGATGACACTAAGATGTGGGGTGAAGTGTGTACACTAGTAGGAAGAAACAGGCTGCAAGCGGATCTAGACAGGTTACAGGGGTGGGCCGATGAGAACAGGATGGGGTTCAACACTTACAAGTGCAGGGTAATGCACCTGGGGAGGAAGAACCAGCAGCATACCTACAGGCTGGGGAACTCCCTTCTTGCCAGAGTCGAGACAGAAAAGGATCTTGGAGTCATTATTGATGCCACAATGAACATGGGCCAACGAAGTGGGGACACAGTCAGGAAGGCCAACCATACCTTGTCGTGCATCCACAGATGCATCTCAAGCAGGTCCAAGGAGGTGATCCTCCCCCTCTATGCGACACTGGTCAGGCCGCAGCTGGAGTACTGCGTCCAGTTCTGGGCGCCGCACTTCAGGAGGGATGTGGCCAACATGGAGAGGGTCCAAAGGAGGGCCACCCGCATGATCAGGGGTCAGCAGGGCAGGTGCTCTGTTCCCCCGAGCACTCCCAGGAGTTACAAGAAACAATGGGCACAAGCTAGCGGAGGGTAGTTTCAGGCTAGATATTTAGGAGGCGCTATTTCACTGTCAGGGCGGCTAGGACCTGGAACCAACTTCCAAAAAAAGTGGTGCTGGCTCCTACCCTGGGGGTCTTTAAAAAAAGGCTTGACGAACATCTGGCCGGGGTCGTTTGACCCCAGTATTATTTCCTGCCAAGGCAGGGTGTCGGACTAGATGATCTCCTCAGGTCCCTTCCGACCCTACCAACTATGAAACTATGATTTGGCCAAATTGGATTCAAAAGATTCAGCACTGATTCGGGGTGATTTGGCCATAGACTATAATGTGGAATCACTAAAATACCTATAACTGTCATTTTTTTGCAGAATTGGGTGAAAACAGCAGGGATGGTAGCCCATTCTGAGGGCATGAAGCCTTCCAAGTTTCAAGGAGATAGGTGTAGGGGTTTCTGTGAAAATGTTGAAAGCAAAACTTGTGTCGTTTGTGTGTTAAGGCAGAGCAGGGTGAAAGCAGCAGGGATGGTAGCCTGTAACAGGGGGCCTTCCAGGTGCTGGTTAGATCTTGGCCCACCCACCTGCTTCTGGGCCAAACCCCCCCCCCCACACACACACTTTTTCCTGCCACATCTTGATGGAAAACTGATTCAGATGTTACCCAGGCAGGAGGCCGCCCATTTTAGGCCCATACCTCCATTGTCTAGGCGTGACATCCATTCTGCAGCTCCATACCTGATCTACACTATGGCCTATGTTTTGCAGATGGCATCCTAAGCAGCTAAGCTCACCTGGAGCCTCACAACTGCAACCATTAAGCCTCAGGTCTCTCAAAAATCTTACAGGTCTGGGCTTTCCCTAGCCAGGATAGTGCGTACATGCAGTGGCTGGTGGTTTTCAGGCCCCTACCCGCCTTTCACCAGGGAGGTTCGCGTTCCTGGCATTTCCTGGGGCTGCCACACCACCAGTAGTACCACCAGGTCTCCCTACCCTGGCAGGGTGCAGTTTCAGGTCATGCTGAAGACCTGGGGCCTCTTCCTTCCCGACAGTCTCAGCCCATACCTCCAAGTTCATCTTGGCACAGGAGCTCAGCAGGGACATGTTCTTCACCTGGTGGCTGGTGAAAAACTGCTGCCTCCAGCTCCAAGAGCAGGGCATGAAATGGTTGCCAAAGAAAATTGAAAAAGCAAATAGGTGCAGAATGAGAACAGTGACACTCACTCTGTCTGCACGTGGAGCTTGGGGAACCCCAGCAGCGGGAGGTTCACCTTCAGGAACACCAGCTGCTCCACCAAAAAAAGGATCCAAGGAGGTGCGGTGGGGTGTCACAACATCACTAGCAATGCTGAACACCCTCTCGCTTGGAAACACTGGTCGGTGGACAGGACAGGTGTTCCCAGGCAACCGCGGCCAGATCCTGTCACATCTGGCTGCAGGTTGCCCAATACTGACTGGGAGATTTTCCTTTGCCCATAAAACAGAGGATAGATGAATGACGCAAAAGGTGCTCACAGGAAAAGTAGACAAACCTACAATCAAGCTGGGATTGTTTGCAGAGTAAAGAAAAGACTTAATGTGTCAATAGAAAAAAAAAACCAAAACAAGTTCTCCATGAGCACAGAAAGGTAGTTAGTTCTGTCACCCTGAAGTCAGACAGACAGCAAGGCAAGGCAGCTCAGAGGGACATGAGCTTTCTAGGCAACAACTTACTTCATCTGATGAGGTAGGCTGTTGCCTATGAATGCTTATGCCTCTCTGAACCATTTAGTCCCTAAGGTGCCACCCTGCCCTGCCTTCTGCCTAAATAGGGAAGGTGGGAGTCAACTGTAGAGAAATTAGAAAGCTGGGATAAGACATTTCTATAGAAGATAACAGAAAGACTTCAAGATGGGGGTAATGTTGTCAGAACTTGATTGTAGTAACAGTGAACTTGAGTTCATGGAGGTTGTAGCCAGAGAGAAGTCAATTGCAATGGATTAAGAGAGAAGCCATAAAGTCTAACCCAAAAGATGAGATCACTATACTGAATGGACATTAAAAGAAAAGAGGACAGACTTCCCCTTCTTTCACATAAGCTTATAATATTACATTAGGATTGCCTCTGATTAAGGAACTTAGGAAGTATTTTATTCTTCTAAAAAGTTTG
>NW_005842487.1:388825-418587 GCF_000455745.1 Alligator sinensis | reverse complement strand
AAGAGTGGCTCAAATTATACAGAGCTTCTTCCTCCTGTCAGAAGAACAAAAAACGGAATTTTCCATTAGTTTGACAGAAAAGTCTTATTTTGAGAAGAAGCTCAGCTTAGCTTTTTGGATTTGTCTCCTGTCCTAAAATCCCCTCTAGGAAAGTAATAAGTCAATTAGCTTAGATTCAAGGAGCTGAATAAGCAGAAAGGAAGTACCACAAAGAAACCTGTTTTTTCTCTTGCAGTAACCCAATTTCATCTCACTTATTAACTCCTCATTCAGGAGAGTGAGCTGTCCCACATCCTTTAGAACTTGCTTCTAGACACAGGAATGTAGAAATTCAGTACCCTAGCAAGGGAGGAGTGAGTGGGGTGACCACCCTGGGCACCAAAGTGAAGGGGCACCAACAGCACTGCCTAGCTGGGGCGGGGTGTAGGATGGAGCCATGAGCAGCTTGTCCGGGGGATGTGGGAGGAGGTGGCTCCCCGCCCCGTTGCGTGCACCCCCGGGCAACCATTGGGGGGGGGGGGGGGGGCATGTTTCCTCTGGATCTGTGCGTGGGGTGAGGGCAGGCTGCTGCTGTAGGCTTGCACCGGTCACCAAACTTCCTTGCTACAGCACTGTAGAAATTTCTTCCCCTTAGAACTAGCCCCGAAAATTAAAAGAAAAATAATCAGAATTGAAAGTAAAAATCACAAGAAAAAAACAACTTGAAAAACTTTAAAAGCTTAGAAAAATAACATGAAAGAGTCATGAAGATGGATGGATGTTCTGGGTTGGCAAATGAAAATTCCTTGAAAGGGCTCATAAACTAGAACAAAATTGGGCTGTACAACCACAAGAACTGTATACCTTTACTGTGACTGGACAAATCCACATAAACATGTCTTCAACTGCAATCAAAGAATTTCACTTTGAAATTAAAATATGTAAGAAACCAATTTACTTGTTTTGTTATAATCACTAAAGTGGGTTAAAGTAATGAGAAGTGCAATGACAGTGGTGAAACATGTATAAGAACATTCATTAACTACAAATATGAATATTTCTCAAATATTAGACTGTATCAAGGCAGTGAAGACCTCAGTGTAAAATAGTGTTTCCTGAGGAATTTGCCTAGTCTATTTCAATCTAAGATTTAAATTGAACAAGAACGTACATTTCACTTATAGTTTATTTTTGTATTTGAGTGACATCTAGTGGATATTTGTACAACAAGCTGCTCTTTCCAGGTGTAAATGCTAAACTTTGCAAACTTTTATCGAAAGAGTGGGTACTGAATTTCTCACACAACAGGCAGCAAAAGGGTTTCCTGATTTTCCTATTATCTCAATGTATATAAGCTTATTCATGTGAACTATACCATAGGCAGTAGCTTTCTAACCATAGAACATACGCGACAGCACACAACACTAAAAAAATATTCATCATACCATTACACCTGGGCATAAGTCTGGTCCTAAAGCCTCTGTCCATTCAGACCACGATCTTCCTCTTGTTCCAAACCAGTGAAAAACTTCATAGACTATTTTTTTCCTAAGACTGTCAAAGAATCCTAATCAGGATCACTGGAACTAAGGGTTTGTGACTTACCTACCGGGAACTGACCTGAAACCTGTCATGTCATATCAGCTGTTGTTTAAGCTCCAAAGTTCTTGTGACTGAGGACAGCACTGTTTCTGACAACTCAGTATGCAAGTTGGTATGTCAGGGCAGTGGCCACAGAGACCAAACTGGAGCATGCACTGGATTATAAGATGCAATTTAAGACCTAATGCAAATTTGAAGAGCTTTTTAATATATTTAAAGAAACAAAACAAATCTCTCTCAAAATTATGCCTCCTACTTCAAATAGTGCCATACAAGTCATGTGAGTTTGCTGTGGCATAACTGAAGTGTTATGAAACATACATTCAGCTCAAAGTATCTGAACTAAACCAATTACATCATTAACAAAAAAATAAATATTAAAATTCATGAAATTTATATTTTCTAAAGCAGCAATCAGCAAACTTTTAAGGCTGTGGCCTGAATTGACTCAGTTTGGGTCAGAGGCAGACAGATCAGTGGGTGCTAGGATCCAACCACCACTACCACCAATCCTCAGTGGTATGGGGAGAGTGACTACCGATGAAACCTCCCAGCCACTGAATCCCACCGAAACTCTACCTCTGCAAGCCAGATCTGGCCCATGAGCCATAAATTGTCAACCCCAACTCTAAAGTCATACGTATATTGTATATATTTCCAGGTCTTAAATTGTCCCATGTAAACCAGTTCATGCTCCAGTTTGGGCTCTGTGGCCACTGTCCTGACATACCAACTTGCATATTGATGTGCAGTGCTATCTACAACCAGAAAAACTTACAGGGTTTAAACAGTCACTGGTATATTTGATACCTCTTTCCATATAGATACTGAACCACTGATGACAACTCATTGAATATATATAGTAGGTTTACTGGGAAAATAAATGCCTACATCAGTATTCATCTCCAGCTTGTATCTATAACATTGCTCAGAAGATGCTTACTATTGTTTCTTAATGATATTTTTTCAAAGTAAACTTTCCCCAAAAAGAATTTTATTTTCAGGCTTCTACAGAAAAAGTCCAGTCCAAACATTGTGGTGCCCTGGAAGAGAGAGAGAGAGAGAGAAAGAAAGAGAGAGAGGGAATGTGTATGTCATATTTTTACAGATTACAGGGTGCCAACAAGCAGCAGCAGATTCGAATCTTTGTGGCCTAATATGCACATAGCAATATTTGATGTCAGAAGGCAAGACAGATACAAACCTTTATAGACTAACTAAATATGTGATGCAATGAACTTGGGTTCACAATTTTTATGCTCTCTCATATATATTTTATTTAGTAAGTCTCTATAAAGGTGCCAATCTACCCTGCCTTTTAAATGACTTCAGACTAACCTAGCTGACAACCTCTCTCTGCTCATGAATGTTTTGATGGCCACATGTGCTTAGAGAATACCATCACTCAATGTAAGTTTCACAGCCAGATACCACAAAGTGCAAAAGTTCCAGGTATAAGTACCATAAGGAAAAGGGAAAAAAAAGAAATGTACATGTTTAAATAATCTTCGGAGTCAAACTAGCTAACCACCAGCAGGTAACAATTTTTAAATGGTTGGCAACAGTTTAAATAGTGTGGAATAAAAATTTTTGTCCTCTATAGGAAATTATTTCCCTTTCAGTGTAAAACATTCTGGGACTTGTAGTAGTGAAGTGCAAATTAGTCACATTCCTAGCTTTATCCAAGCTTAGTTGTGAGATTTATTTTATTAAGAGTAACACGTATCTTAGAAAATAATTGAGTATGAAGAAACCTAGCTTTGTTACATTTTACAAAACCTCAATAAAATAGAATCATTATAGCCTAATGAAAAACAAAATGCAAAGTACAGCATGTAAAACTGAGTTTGTGAAAAAAAAGAAGCTGAAAACATTATTGCTCTGCCAAAGTTTACTTAAAAATCTGTACAACTATTTTTGTGTATATAGTATCACGGATATGTAGTTTTAGATACCAGAATGTTGTACGCCCATTTTCAAACATGGAGAAAAAATAAAGCAGAGTTTAATAAAAAGGTGTAAAAATGTTTGAGTTTTCTAATAAAAGCATCAATATTCTTAACTCTACCAATTTAAATAAGGAAAAGAAAGTTACCTCCAAAACAGGTACATTTTCTTTTAGTTCAGTTGTATGCGATGCCAGTAAGCCAATCACTCTGGCTACTTTAGTACGTCTATGAATTAAACACATTTGTTACTGAAATGAAAAACACGCTACATTTAAAACATAAGAAAAACATAGTTATTGTGACTAGTTATTTATAATGGTATATTATACACAGATTATTAAGTACAGGCACTTTTCAAGCACAATTTTACAAATTAAGTAATCGCAAAAGCCCAGTTTGTTCTTAGATAATACACATTGGGCACATCTACATGTCACCATATGGGAGTACACCTTTTGGAAATACTAAAGCATGGTGCAGTATGGGTGGTTACTGCATCGTGTGCATGATGCACAAGTGAATTTCACTGCTCCACTACCGACGTGCTATAGCCGGGGAGCGTACCACCACGGCGACATAGCTGGCAATCACATATAGGCACATGTGATGGCCACGTCACAACAGCATGACATACAGCAATGTAGGGCAACGTGTAGACACACCATTTTCCCCTTTACAGTAGTATGTTACTTAAGCAATTCTAACTGAATTATGATGTAAGCAATTACTGGTCTATAAAAAGGCATAGACTTCCCTTTGTTTACTATAAAGTGGATTTAGAAATAATATTCATGCTAATCCCATTTGTTGTTCATATTCATTCACATAATTTAAAATAGAAAAGACCATCATGGGTCATTTTACATATTTCATCTTAGTTGTCAAAACAGATTCCATTTCCAGAAAAACATGAATGGGACAAATTAAATATTAGACACCTTATTTTAAAGGACATTTAAAAACTTACTTTAAATGCTGTAAAGGATTTAAAAAAAACCCTTAATACAAAACAACCAGTAGAGGGCATTATTGCATCATAATACTTCTGACCACTAAAGCAAATAAAGTTTCTATCATTATGAATATTATGAAGGGGTTGGATTAAGTCAAAGCCATATCAAAGTTTAAATGATATTCCCAATTATTTATTTCCTCTACTTCTAAATTACATATTTTAAGTAAAAAAGAAACGTATTCATGATCACAAATTCATTTTAACAGTGCACACATTTGTAAAAAATGGACAGAGTGGTTATGCAATTCGCTTCTTTTGTCAACATTGCAGTAGATTTAATCAGTCAACTCCTGGATTATATTTTTTTATTTATAGTATAAGTAAAATCCTCAATGGCCGTTTAAAATTGGTAGTGGCTAGAACATATCAGATCTTACTACACTTATGATGCTGAAAATAAACAATTCATTACACGTGCCACTATACTGTGCATCATCAGGAGAGGCTGGCAGGGTATGAAATTAAAGGACGTCATCTAACATATTCAATGACGATCAGTATTTCAACAGATCCATTTGAAATGAGTTACTTGTTACTTACATATCCCAATTGGCAGCTGCCCTCATCTGCTGAATTAACACTGGAAACTAGAATTAAAAACATACAATCCATTGTAAACCAAACTTCCCTGATGCTATATGAGAATCAAGATAATGGTGGACAGTATTCAAAGTTTTATATTAAGTATTAAAAAACCCCTGAGTTTATTTTGTAAATATAAAACAAAGGTAGGCAGTGAAAGCAAAAATGTTTGAAACGGTTACTTGTTAATTGAATATTGAATAAATCTATGTATTCTATGACCTAATAGGGGCCTCTGTCTCTAAATTGCATGTTCTTACTTTGTCAAACCTTTGGCTGGACCATATTCTGCCTTCAGTGTTACCACTATAAACTTGGTATCATCAGCTGAGGGAAATTTAACTTGGCTGTACTTTCTGTACTTTGGCCTATTTTGATCTCCCCAAATTATACCATCTTTAATATTTCATGGTCTTATTAAGCTTGGACACACTTCACAATTAACTCTTTATTAATATAGCAAATGATTATAAACATATTTATCTAGTCTAAAAGATGTAATGCCCCCCCCCCAGCTCCTTAAAATTTTTATTTGGCATGAAATTTAGTAGCATAAAATATAACAGGCGTAATTCATTATTTTGTCCTTAATTCATTGTACTGTATTTGTCATTACATTAACAGTTTCTTAAAATAGAAATAAAGGGAAGCATTGCTAAAGACAGCTGAGTTGTTGCAATGGCTGGCATGTGAACCATGTTGACTCTCCCAGAACTTCATTACTTACCAGCTGTGAGCAGATTAGTCTAGTTGCCACTTCTTTGTGGCCAGCCACAGTGCACAGGTAGCAAAGCAAATTCAGTTTAGCTCGTGCTGCCCCAGTGTTCTTTTCAGTGCAGTCGATCAATGAACAAATTTGTTGCAAAAAGTCATTCCAATCCGTTTCTTTCAGAGACAATAGCTTCTCAGCTGTTTAAAAAAATTTGAGCAGCTGTTTAAAAGATCAAGACTTGCAATCTTTGATTTCATTTTATTTACTAAATATGTCAACGTGAATCAAAGCAGTTTCAAATCTTCTGGATGCAATCACAATTTTAATGTTTAAAACTGGGAGGGACCATGACGCAACCAAAATTTGGTAGCAGGGGAGCAGTTAATGCTCTCATTACTCATGGTTCTGCCAAATTTTCAGATCTATGAGGAGCCCCACAGGGCAGATAAGGCAGCCCCATGTGCCAGGTCTGGCCCTGTATGCCAGATTTTGCTTGCAGACTGGTTCCATGCCACTCATTTGGCTCACAGGGCCCAATGAGCTGCGCACCACTAGTTTAAAATATTAAGAAAGTGATATTTAGAAAACAGCTGCTGAGATATAAGTTACTCTTCAATTTAACACCTGGGCTCTGCACAGAGCATGGAACTTTAGGTTATTTATTTTAATTTGGTCCTTTTACTATCTACCCTTTAAGGACCCAGATCTGAAAATGTTAGTCCATGAATTTCTCACACAAAGAATTTGCTGAACTTTTGTTTGGGGACAAAAGCAATGACAAAACTCCTTCAGCAAAATCACTGTCCAACAAATTTTACAGAATAAAGAAAAGGATCTTACATTATTTTTTACTCACTCTTCCTGCTTACACACCCAAGCAGCAAAAATTACTAAGCAGAAACACTATCTGAGTTCTAAAAAAGAAAATATTTTCGGCTAAAGTACAGAGTCATTCCTCAAAACACAATAAAGCCTAACAATACCTCCCAAAATAAACGAGATGGAAGTGATCCAAAGAAGATATGTTACACTCCCAACAACAATCAGCCTTTTGTTTTAATAAAATTACAACTTCAGCAAGCATTAAAAAACAACTTGATGCTGGGCATTAGAAATATTTCATAATTGAAGGTGGAATTAGCAGGACTGGGATGGGTGAAAGATTCACAGAAGTTTAGGGCTGGAAGGGACTTTGTGAGATCATCAGGTCCAGCCCCCTTGCTCTGGACAGAAAAGATGTTGGGGTTAAATAACCCCAGCAAGATGTGTGTCCAGTCTCCTTCTGAAGATCTCCAAGGTAGGTGCCTGCACCACCACTGCTGGGAGTCTATTCCAGAGTCTGGTCACACGAACCGTAAAGAAGCTTTTCCTTATATCCAGTCTGAAACCTCCTTCTAGGAGTTTATGACCGTTGCTCCTGGTTTTCCCCTGGGACACTTTGGTGAATAGCTGTTCACCTAGCCTCTGATGCTCTCCCCTGATATATTTGTAAGCCGCCACCAAATCCCCCTAAAGTTCTCTCTTTCCTAGGCTGAACAGTCCCATATCTGTCTGTTCTTCATATGGCTTGTTCTTCAGGCCTTCATAATCATACGAGTGGCTTTTCTCTGGACTCTCTCAAGCTTATCCACATCCTTCTTGAAGTGTGGTGTCCAGAACTGGATACAGTACTCCAGCTGTGGCCTCACCAATGCTGAATAGCATGGGAGAATAACTTCCTTAGGTTAGCTTGACATGCATCAGTTGACACATGCCAGCGTATCATTTGCTCTGCTAACTGTAGCATCACCCTGGTGGCTCATATTCATTTTGTGGTCAATTATGACCTGCAGGTCCCTTTCAGACGTGATGCTAGGTAGCGTGGCACCACCAAGCCTGTAAGTTTGTTGCAGATTTTTCCTCCCCATATGGAGCACTTTACACTTTTCAGTGTTGAACAGCACCTGGTTCTGGTCTGCCCACCTAACTAATCTGTCTAGGTCTGTCTAGATCACCAGCCTACCCTGAGGTGTGCCCACACTTAGTGTCATCAGCAAACTTTGCCAGCGTGCTTAGCAGCTCCACGTCCAGATCCATTAATGAAGATGTTGAAAAGCATTCGTCCAAGTACCGAACCCTGAGGGACCCCACTAGCTACCTTCCGCCAGGTCAACACAGATCCGTCTATTAGTACTGTCTGGGTCTGACCCCACAGCCAGTTTCCCACCCATCTGACTGTTGAATTGTTGAGCCCATAGACCTCTAGTTTTACCTTGCGAGCCTCATGGGACACCAAATCAAAGGCCTTCCTAAAGTCCAAGTAGATGACATTGACCTCATCTCCCTTATCCAGGTAGGGGTAACCTGGTTGTAGAAGGAGATGAGGTTAGTCAGACATGACCTACCCACGACAAAACCATGCTGGCTGTTGTTCAGAATTTTGCCTTCTAGTAGCTTATTGCATATGGACTCCTTGAGAAATTCTCTCTCCTCCCCTTCTTGAAAATGGACACAACATTTACCTCTCCTGAGTGCCACGAGTTCTCAAAGAGGTTCGTTAGCAGTCCTGCAATGACTTCGACTAGTTATAACACCTCTGATTACAGAAACAATTTTTGAACTTGATTACACATTTATCAAACTTTAACCATTTTGACTAAACTTCTGCATATCAGTTGTCTACCTTAGGTTGACTATTTTTCAGAAAATGTCAATTGCAGGGGTTCAAGCATTTCCAAGAACAACAATAAAGAAAATTATGTGATTTTATCTATATTCAATTCTAGTAATCTAATCTGGAGCATTCCGTTCTTTGGAGCAAACATGCAAAGGGATATGATGTTAGGGATATACTCTATGCCATCACCATGAAATCCACCACATGCAATCCACTTTATAAGCCTTTGAAAAATCTGTTTCTATATACTCAAGAGAGACTTTCCAATGTTAAGGTGCTAAGAAATCCTTCAAATTCTGCTCTTATTAAGAATGCTCAAGCCTCTTAAAGCTCCTAGTGCTGATCAGAAAGCACATATGACAGCCTCAGAAAATGCTCAAGCATTCTCCATCCTTTCACAACATCTACATATGACAAAGACTGGGTAATCGTGTACCTGTAATTCAAATTTTCCCTATAATTACTGTTCTAAACAAGGGTGGGGCTGAGCATCTTCCGCTTTCTCCTGTATTTTCAGTGACATCCTAGCTGGCACCCAAGCGGTGTAAAAAGCAGTTCTCCTATTTGAATATAGATGAGAATGGAAGTAAACTGGGATAACAATGTTGGTGAAACTGGAAGTGAGGAAGAGATCCTGAATGGGAGACAGAGCTTGAGACAGGGAACTGATGAGGAAAGCAGATCGAGAGGGAAGCAAGATAAGACCAAGAAATATAAAGAGAATAAAAATTGTACTGGCTAGACAAAAAATTGTAACAAAGAACTATAGTGGTAAAGACTGGGAAGGCACATGAAGAAACCTGAACTGGGATTAGGAATCCATAAGGGAAACTGGAGACCAGGGTGAGTTTGAAAACAGGCTGGATAAGGAGCAAAAAAGGGGGAGAAACAGGGACTGGAAAAAATGAGTACAACTGTGTAAATTAAGACTGTATCATAAAGAATATACATATGAAGGCAGAACTGAAGTTGTACATGTAATGTTAATTTTGGCATTTCCTAACTTTTGAGTTCCTTGACTTAGCAGTTTTAATAAGTTTTGTTTATCATTTATAATTTAATTTGCACATCCAGAAAATTGTGATTTAATCAAAGAAATAACACCTGCTTATTGTAAATTTATGTAAAAAAAAAAAACAACACTCAATTTTACAGTTCACTGTAAAGAGTTTCACTTTTTTCCCCAGATCCAACTTTGATGTGCAGGGTAAAAAAATAGAAAAGTGATTGTAAGTGATGCAAGTGATCAGCTTCTTCTCCACTCCTATTGTGTGCTAGAAAATGCTACAACTTTGAGAAATACATTTAAGCATAGAGATTCCACTTTCCTAAGCATATTTTAAATAATGTGAGCTTTCCATAATTTTAAGGTAAGAAATGGATTTATCTGGTATTATTTTGGTTAATACTTTTAAACAGTAACAGCTCCTAATCACTTTCTTGTGGACTGCACTGCAATTCATGAAGATCATTCATTGTCTTTGCAATTTTTGTAGATATTATATGAAACTTGATCTTAGGTTTATTTCAACAATTTAGCATGGTTTAGAACAAAATTACAATGTAATACAAGAAACATGTGAATCATCAGCTATGAAACTTATGAATCAAAAGGAGACTGCAGCTCTTCAAATAGAAAATAACGAAGAGGAAAAGAATTATTACATTTACATGTGTAGCACTTATACATTTCAACAACTTTAGAAGGATTGTACCGGAATGTGCTGGTATATGTAGTGTTTTCTGATCAAATCTAACTGGTGCTTGTTTCATTATCTGGAAAAAAAAGTTGTTTGATATAACTATTAGTTTTTAACAGAACTGCTGAAAGTCTGAGTAGATAAACTTGATATTATGAATCATGAGATTATTTCATGCACCCAATAAAAACATTCCTGCCATTACTAAGGAGATGTCAACGTTATCACATAAATTTATTCCAAGCTAGTACTTGGGATTTAATGTATCAGTCTGGCAGTAATTAACTAACCAATTTCAGTATTGAGCTGATTTTAATGTACAGAAATAGAGCACCCATAATTTGTTTAACATTTTTACTTCACTTCTATAAGAAAAAAATGCCTTTTCTTTTTAAAATGATCTATTGTAGGGTAATAAATAGACATGTGGTTAAAGACCAGTTAATAAAGAATTTCTATTATATAGATGTACATTGAAAGAGTTACCACATTGTAAAAAAAAAAAAAAAAAAGGAAATTTCATATTAACATAGTAATGCATCCAGTGCTAAATGCATATTTTCATGAGAGATCAATATGCAATGAAGGTTTATGGTTGAGTTGGACAATTACTTATACATTCAATTATGCATTTGAGTGTGATTTATAGTAACAGGATGTCAATACAGTGTAGCTGGAGTTTAGAGGGTAGTATGTGACACAATAACAGTGTGGACTGGAACATTTTCTCCTAAAAATCATCAGCTGCATGAGTATGGCTAGTAAGAGAAAGTATGTTGCTGATTTAAGTTGGAACTTCTCTAAGGCAGATATGTAATGTTATTGTAGGTTCCCCATTTTTGTCATGGGATAACTTGCCTTGCTTTTTTGTAACATCTGGCATGTTACATAATAATCATGCAAAACTCACATTTATCCTGCAACAAATAAAACATTGGATGGGGCCTCAGACAAATACTTGATTTAATATTAAATCAAATTCTCTAAACTTGTACCATCACAGTGCCAGAGAAACTCCAGAAAATTCAAGAAGGCTTGCTAAATGACTGGGTGTATTTGTGTATAATGACAATTATAAAAGAAAGGAAGAGTTTCACCCTGTGAAAAGTTGCTGTGCATAAACAGCCCAGCCCTGCAAGCCCTTAATCTACTATTTATTATTTTATTATATTGTACCTTTGGATTGTCAAGAATGGGGGTTACAGTAAGGTCAAACTCAGTGTAGATGAGCTCTTTCAGCCTGAACTCCATATCCTGCTGACTTGAGCACATATGTTCAGCCTAGAAAAAGAAAAATATATATAGTAGACAGATTTATAACAAAGCAAACTTTTCTTCTGCAACATTGTGTTTCACCGTTACCAAACTGCATTGTATAGATCAGTGGTGCTCAATCTCATGCCAGCCCACAGGGCTTACAAGAGGTCCAGAAATTTGGTGCTGAGGGAGTGGTGGCATCATTACATTTCCACTCCCCTCCTGCCATATTTTTAGACCTCTGTGGAGCCTTTTGGGCTGGATGACATGTTCTTATGCATTAGATCATTCAAGCACATAGTAAGGCCAATGTGTTGTGTCACTCCATGGCTGGATCCCAGAACACAGGTCACTCCACAGCCAGACTGCTTCCATGGACCAATGCCACATGCTGGATCCAGCCTCTGGGACCAGATAGGTTCAGCATCACTGGTATAGATAAGAGAAATACTCTTAGTTCTGTATATTTTATGTATTTACCTGAATCAAGATGACTTTAAATTTAAGACGACTCCCTAATAATTAGATTCTATATGTGAAAAATATATCAATTTGTTTAGAATATACAGAATCTAATTATCAGGGGGGCTGACTTAAAATTTTCCTCACCACTGTCCCTTGCAGTCATCTGCCAATCCCACCCCCCACGACACTGTACTTGAATCAAAGACAAGGGGCTTCCCCCCCCGCCCATGCCAAACAACGAACATAACTGTATTTACTCAAATCTAAGACAAGGTTTATATAGTGCCTAGATTTCTTAACTTATAGCAAACACAGACAGCTCAGTAAAGGGTAGGAGAACAAAAAATAGCATTGTCACCTTTTTATAGATAGGAAACTGAGACAGAAGAAAATTAAACAGCTTGCCTGAGTCCTAAAAGTCTGATGAAGAGGGATCTTAATATTCAACATTCCTGACATCTTTATCACTACATATTTCTATTAGCAGATTCCTCCCAATTGTACAGATAATTCTTTTTTTCTTAAGCCTCAGATCAAAAGAATAGGTATTTATATACAAATAAGAGTTTATGTAATTCTTGACATAATTTTCATTCCTGAGAGAAAATATTCTGTATGGACAAGATCCAACACTTGAAAGACCATTTCAAAGTTTATCTAGAAATATGAGAAAGGTATGTGCACAAACATTCATGCCCAATCTGCAAAGAAATCAATTTTGCACAAAATTATTTAATGTAGTAAACTTTACACATTGTGATTAGTCTCATAGAAAACTCAAAAACACACGTCTTTGCAAGAGCAGGGCCCAAGATATTAAAAACATTTTCTTAATAGTAAAGACATCTTGCAATTTAATATCTACAGTTATTTATGTAATTACATTAATAATCTCATTGTCTCTAACATTTAAAATGCAATTATTTTATTTTATGGATTCTGTGTTATTTATTAGACTGCATTTGGAACATTTAAAGTATGTGAGAACAATTAATCTTTCTGTAGAGTACATTTAGTCATAATAAAGGTGGTTTTAAAAGACCATCAGGTACGTTTTATGAACTATAATTATATTAACATATTTTTTTTAAGCGGCAATATCAATAAATAAAAAAATCATTTATTTCACATATGGACCTTTGTTTACATAAATATACACACACACATTCCCACAAAAAACCCTGTAACTTAAAAACTACCACAGTAATAAGTATCATTAAAAACACCACAGTATGAAATCCCAAGTCTTTAAAGGCTATAGAAATGATAAAATCAGATAAAGTACAGAGTGTTTTGATCACTGCAGTTCATATTTTCTAAAAAGGATATGCTTATACATGTGAACTAACATTAGACATTGCACGAACAACCTTAAATATGACCCTAACATACTTCTTCTATAATGCGGTTTCTTAGTAAGGTATTAAATCATTATTGCATATTATACAAAGCCATTATTGAAAAGCTAAATAATTATGTAAGTACACGCCATTTTATATACTTTACTTGGTACAGAAATTGTAAAGTAAAAAAAAAAAGTATATCAGTACTATTTCATGTTTAATACTGATACATAAATATTTGAGGAATTCAGGCTACAACCTTAAATCTAAAAACACTATCAACAGGCTATAATATTTTTCTGCTCACCTTTGTGGCCTGTAAATCTCTCTGAGGGGAATTCTTAGTAGGAATAAGAAGAACGTTGTTTGTTTCTACAGCAATGCTAGTTCTAGGGGTAGGACGGGAGCTAAAATAAAGCCGAAAGAGAGAGAGAGAGAGAGAGAGAGAGTTCTGAATAGGTTCAATATACTATAAACCATACTCTAGTTGTTGAAACTTTCCCAAATTGCCCATTATTCTGAAAGGCTGTCAGGCACAAAAATTGTTCCATCTACCAAACATGTACTTAGTGTTTTTAAAATACCCAATAGTGTAAACATGGTAAAATCCCATCTCCTCAATCTTCGAGTCATCAAATATCTCAAGAGAATTAAACTCTCTGGAAACGATATTCAGTTTAGATTATTCCAGCTGTGCGAAAGCTGGGAAAGTATTGAAAAATTACAAAGATTCTCATGCCTTCCTCCCACCCCCCTTCCCTCACCCCCACACACTCCCATTTCCAATGCTGTTTGTTCATAAAAACTTTGAAAAGCAAGACAATGAAAGGAATCAGCATGGAGAGGCTAGTGTGCAACACATCTGTGATCACAAATACATCTGTGATCACTATTAAAGTCATTTAAATAATTTTAAATCGGGATTTTAAAACTGTACACAGGAAACTCAGATGTTACATTATCAATTTTAATTGTATTCCATATTTGTAATTTTAGTTATTTTTATTTATAGTTTGTGTCCATAAAGAAACATGACTTCTTCAGATGAAAACTGGAATTCAATTTTAAAATGCACAAAAAGAAGCCGTTAAATATCTGTACATTAAGTATGCCATACAAAAAAAGAAAAAAGCTTAACTAGTTATTTCCTTTCATAACTTATTACACAAAGGAAGTATTGTCTAAAGATGATAAACAGACTCAATTATTTGTAGTTATCATGTCAAGTTCAAAATTTAGGAATTGGTAAATCCCATTCTTCACACCTTGTTTTTATTCATAAGCAACAGGAAGAAGACACATGCTTTTCCACTTTCTCAGCTCCCAGTTTGACTCTGAATGAGCTAATCACTGAACTAAACTACCTAAAAAAACCCACAAAGGCAGAAAATTTTACCTCTGCCTTGCAGAAAAGCTTATTATAGTCAAACACTGGTTTAGCACAGTGTTTCTCAACCCATTGTACGCGTACCCCTGGGGGTACACGAGACAGGCAGGGGGTATGTGGGTGCTGCGTTTTAGTCTTTGCTTTCTCAGGCAGGAAGCTCCGGCTGCCACCCCTCCCACCATGTCCAGTGCACCAGGGCTTTCACTCCCCAGCATCAGTGTGCTGGGTAATAGGGAGGGAGGCCCTGTGCAAGCTGCTTTGCCCCGGGTCACGGTGGAAAAAGGTCGGACTCGGCTCACAGTGACGAAACTGGAAGCGCCACGGTGGGACTTCCAGTTTCGCTTTTGCTGCGTCAATCAGCATGGGGTATGTAAGGTATCAAAGGTTGAGAAGCACTGGTTTAGCACATCCACAAACCCTTTGTTTCCAGATATTCGGCTTGTGACTCCCTTCAAATGCAATGGTTTGACTTCCTTTAAAAGTCTGGCAGTCAAAATGTCTGGATTAAAGTTTAAAATAGCATCATTTTTTTTCAAATTAAAGTTAGTTTAGCACATTACCTTTTTTATTTTTTATAAAGAGGGTTTTCAGTGTTCTTTTTTAGTAAATGTTTTTTTTTTTTTTTAAATCACTGGCTGAACTACTCTAATGGCTGATGGGCTATCTATCATGTGTTTGGATCATAATACATGAGCCCTTCATTTGGGCTCATCTTCTGCAAGAATAGTACATGACTAGCATTTTTGACTAGCATTTACCTTCTCCATTCGGACAAAAACTAAGCTTATAACTAAAAGTAATCACTTCATTTTTTTTCTCTTACAAACTACTGGTGTATGTGGCACAAATAATACATAGCAATGGATATCCTCCATAGGACATGCTTAACTAATTTGCAGATGACAGTAAACTGGGTAGAGTTGCAGACACTAGAGGGTAGAGCTAGGATCCAGAATGACCTGGAAAAACTGGAGAAATGGCCCAAATCAATCAGATGAAATTCAGCAAGGATAGCTGCAAAATCCTTGTGGAACACCTGCATGCACAAATACAGACTGGGGAAATGATTGGCTACTGTACTCCATACTGCGGTACTACAGATAATCCAGTGAGGATTACGTTAGACCATAAATTGATTATGGGGAAACAGTGTGTTCTTATTACAAAACAAAAACAAAACAAGCCAAAAACTAGGTTAGAGATTAGGAAAAACTTTATGGCTAGGGACAGACATTACACATAAACCTGTGTATCAGTGATCAGACACTGGATTAAACCTGTAACAGAACAGACGTTCAGGGCGCACAAACCAGTTTGAAAATGGCTGAAACTGGTTTGAGATAAACCTGGTTGAATGTAGTATCAGACTTAACTGATTTGGGTCAAACTGGTTTATGCAATGTCTGTCCCAGACTCCTTCCTGGTTTCACTTAAACCAGAGTCCCCCAGCATCCCAGATGCTTTGCAGTCCTGGGTGGGGCTCTCTGCTCCAGAGCAAGACTGGCCCCACCCCTCTGGCTGGCTTCCCCTCTGCCCCTCCCACCTCCCTGCACGAGCAGAGATTCCCCCCCCTCCCTTCTCCCACAGCACGGACCGGACCGTAGGCAGCAAATGATAAGGCAGACAGGACAAAGGCAGATAGGACAGTGTCCGCTTAGGGCTTTTTGGAGCTAATCAACAGGTCAACTGGTAATGTCCCTTTGTTCCTTCCTTGGAAAAAGTTGTTTAGGAAGAGCTTAAATTAATGAGAGGCTTTTGTTTTCTTGATGGAGTGCTAAATGCTCTATTAACAACACCCTGCTGGCTCCCTCGCTGGTCAGGAAGAGCAGGGGGGAGGAGGAGGAGGGACCCTTCCCTAAATCGAAGCGTCCTTCCAGGGCCTGGCCTGAGCTCAGCACTGTAAAATAGAAGGGAGGGCTTCTCTAGCACCCCCCAGCTTCTAGCCTGAGCTACTGCAGGCATGTGCCTGCATTCCTTCAGTTCAGAGAGAATGTCTTCACAGTTAGAAACTGGTTCAGCCTAGTCAGGTTAGACTAACCTGCAAAGACTGAATCAATTCAGGCTCAGGCTTTTTGAATGTCTGTCAGAGACTATGACTATAAAAGCGGTTAAGCAGTGGAATAGGCTACCTAGAGAAGTTGTAGAATCTCCATCCCTAGAAGTAGTCAAGAGCAGATTAGTTAAACAGGTTAGTTAGGGATGCTGCTGCCTTCTAACCCTACTTTTTTATCCCGTGAACTGCAGTAAAAAACTGTTAGACTATCTGAAACAAAATGTTTCAAACATACTGTCCTATTAGCATGTAATTAAGGACTGCTTAAATAGTAAAGAGCACTGTGGCTGCTTACAGACGTTAACAAAAAAAAAAGCGCTTTACTTTAAACTGGGCATGCTCCCAAACCAAGCCCAGTGCATGTCCAGAAGACAGAGCATGTTAGTTGGACCCAGCTCACCCAATGTCTGGTCTGTATAGCTCAGGCGCTTTAGTGGGGATTGAATCAGCTCTTAGATGAAAACGCCAAAAAGCCCTGCTGAAGCACCTGGTCTATACAGATGCTACAGAACTAGGTCAAACTACTGTGCTGCTTCTTCTGGTAAAGTGTTTTTTTCTTTTGTTTTTTTAAATTTCTGTAAGCAGGCTGTGAATATGTAAAGTAAGAACAATTTCAATGTTCTAAACAATGGATAAACCTACAAATAATGTTTCTCTAATCTGGTTTAGGAAACAGCTAAGATTAGCCCTCTCTGTGAAAAACAGTACTAAAAAACATTATTTAAATTTCTACATCTCTCAAAGTGGAAGGAGACAACTTTATACCATTTAAACTATGTATTTATGTGCTACCTTTCCCTATGAACTTGTGGGACAAATACTTCATTCCAGCCATGTATTATATCTTAATATAGTAACAACGTATCTGAGCATATAGAAAGTAAAAATTATACAGACTGCTTTTGTTGTTCATACCTGAGAAGAAACATGGACTCATTTGATTCACCATCAAGTGCACTTTTAGGCCGCAATTCATCTGGATTCTCTGCTGAAAAGAACACACAGGACTTGCATTCATTAATGAATAAGAGGAATAAAACACATCTTGTTTGGAATAAGTGACTGATAAGATTTATGGGATTTGTTCATCCCAAATTAATTTGTTATTGAATTTCATTATTAGCTATGTATAATATTACCTAGCTTGAAAGATTTGTTAGGGTGTTTATTATCTGCTCCTGAGGATGACAGATTATCTGATTTTGTATTGGTATCTAAAGGCTCCTTGGTATCTCTGGGTACAAATGCCTCTGAGTTCTCACTGCTGGTTAACAAGAGAAGAGAGAGAGATACAAATTACTGAATGCATTTTAAAAGTCAATATAATTTCAATTATTATTTATTCTTTGTATTACTGAAAACTTTATCATGAACCAGGACTACATTGTACTAGCTTCTGTACAAACAGTGTTTGCATCAGTGTTGGCAATGGTGGTACACAGGGTTCTACCAAGTGACTGGTAGAAAATCTCAGTACTAAAACTTCTGAATCTTGACACTCATTAATTATGTGGGATCAATGCTAGTGGCGCTAAATATATTAAAGATGAAACTAGAGAGGCTAATTTTATATCACCATACCAAATGATTTATTAAATTATTTCAAACTACAGAAAGACCTTCGTACATCTGATGACCAGTAGTTTTAGAAAACCTGTGTAACTTTCCACCTGGTTATAAAAAGCAGAAGTCAAAACAAATATGTGCTTAACAGTGAAGTCTATAAACTAAACTAAGACAGATAAAAGCTACTTGATTACCTTTTGCACATGGAGGTAAATAAATTAAAAGGCTGGCATACCCTTTCAGATGCAAGTGTACTTTGCTGTTAAAAATATGCTTCTCTGGGGTTCACATTCTGAGAACTTGACCCACAAGCTTAGCTTCCTTATACTCAAAAACCACACAGAATGTGAAAGAGTTTACTGGCTGTGAATTCAATTGAGTCAAGAAGCACAGAAATTTAACTAAGATTCTCCCACAGGTGGTCAAGCACTTGTATCACTTCGATAGTACTAGCAATAGTGGTAGTGCTAATAAAAGCCACCACCATTCTAATCATGTTATATACCCATGCGCACAGCAAATCTAAACAACACAGTAGTTAAAACCCCAGTAAGCCATTCTAGATAACTTAACTGAATATATGAAAAAAATAACATAAAGGCTTAGAATGTAGCATGTTCTGTAAAAGAATCTCATAAATCTCTTGTACTGTCTTGTGTCATCTCCAAGAGGTTAGATATTAGTCCACTTTGTACCAGGAAGCAAACAGCTAATAATTTCTAAATTTGAAAAGGAAATGGTATAGACTCCAAGATTGTTAGATCTCTTATTTACTTAAAATTCAGCAGATCCTTGACAGGTGATGTAAAATACCCAGATATTTTATAAAGAAAACCACTATATTTATGAGCAACACAAGCACCACCCACATTTATTAGACTTTCTTGTCTTAATTATATCCCTAAATTTATATTCTGATTTCTTGCTTGACTGGCAATATGAAATCCTGCAGCACTTAAGCCATAAGCAGGGAGAGAGTTAAAGAAAACAATGGAGGAATATAAAATAAATCTTGTATAGTCCCATCATTCTAAAAGACTACCATTTTTACTGTTTTGGAACCAAAAAGATCTTCCAACCTATGAAACAAGGTATATAACAGAACAACCATAATAAAATATTCAAAGTAAGGAATTATAAAATAAGTCAAACAGAAGTAATTATGGAGAAGCCCAACCCTTTTAATGCACTTTTGAGAGATCCTATTTTCAGAAATTTCACACATGCAACACAGTGTAAACAAATTTTGTTTATAATGTTTTATATTATAGTTTTGCTTTTATGTTTTGATAGTTTTTATGTTTATGTTTTATATTATAGTACCTGACCTATGCTTACATTTGCCTGGTTATAAAACTTAACTGTATAAAAGCAAGATATTGAACTGCTAAGCTTTGTGATGCTATAAGACTAATGCATGAAAAGCATTAAAGGATTATTTTTATCAACAGATGTGTTGATAAAAATAACTCATCTCTCTAAAACAGAGATAATATTGACCCACATTTAAAAGGTTCTGAGAAATCTGAAAAATTACATAAGTGCATACTACAGTGCATCATTATTATACAAACAAAAAGAAAAGTAAGAGCAATCAGTTTAGCAAGAAATTTCAGTTTGTTATAGTTAGGAGAAAAGCAAGTTTATTTCAGCACCAACATATACTGTGCAAATGTCTTCTAAATCAAATTGAGAATGAAGTTCCAAATTCAGCTCATCATACACAACTAATCTCCAGTGGAGTCAATAAAACTATTCATTTGTGGGAAATGAGTGAGATTTCTCATCATATGGCAAGTAGATGAGGGCACAACTTCACAATGACAGAAATAATATAATTCTAAAGATGTGTAAGATATACATCAAGTGACATGAAATAGCCCGAGTCAATTACTGTTCTAGAAATACTAAAAAATGAAGTTTAAAAATTCTTATATCAAAAGAAAAATACAAGCAACTACCAGAAAAAACAAGAAGCAAGGCGTTTGTATGATACAATCGCTCCACTATAAGGTATACTGTAGTTGGGAGAGCCGTTGAACAAGCCTTTAGGCATTAGGTGCTCATCTCTGAAGAGGGTCTAAGAAATATAGACACAGGCTGAACTAAACAGAAGAGAGAAGACTCCATGTAAAGGCAAACAGTCTGCTTGGAGGGATGAACAAGGGCAGAGGTCTCATAGTTTCATAGTTGGTAGGGTCGGAAGGGACCTAAGCAGATCATCAACTCCGACACTCTGCCATGGGCAGGAAAGAGTACTGGGGTCAAACGACCCTGGCTAGGTGATTATCCAGACTCCTTTTGAAGACACCCAGGGCAGGAGTGAGCACCACTTCCTTTGGAAGTTGGCTCCAGATCCTAGCCACCCTGACTGTGAAGTAGTGCCTCCTGATATCTAGCTTGAATCTACTCTCGGTCAACTTATGGCCGTTGTTCCTTGTTACTGCCGGTAGGGCTCGGGGGAATAGGGACTCTCCCATTGCCTGCTGGTCCCCTTTGGCCAGTTTGTAGATGGCCACCAGATCCCCCCTCAGCCTTCTCTTGTGGAGGCTGAACAGGTTCAGGTCCTGTAGCCTCCGCTTGTAGGGCCTGCCTTGCCACCCCCTGATCATGCAAGTGGCCCTCCTCTGGACCCTCTCGATGCTGGCCACATCCCTCCTGAAGTGTGGCACCCAGAACGGGGCACAGTACTCCAACTGCGGCCTGACCAGTGTCACATAGAGGGGGAGGATCACCTCCTTGGACCTGCTCATGATGCATCTGTGGATGCATGACAAGGTGCAGTTAGCCTTCCTGACTGCATCCCCACACTGGCGGCCCATGTTCATCTTGGAATCAATAATGACACCAAGATCCTTTTCTGCCTCTGTGCTGATGAGAAGGGAGTTCCCCAGCCTGTAGGTATGCTGCTGGTTCTTCCTCCCCAGGTGCACTACCTTGCACTTGTCCATATTGAAACACATCCTGTTCTCATCCACCCACCCCTGTAACCTGTCCAGATCTAGTTGTAGCCTGTCCCTCTCCTCCAGCATGCCCACTTCTCTCCCCACATCTTAGTGTCACCCGCGAATCTGAACAAGGTGCTTTTCACCCCCTTGTCCAAGTCACTGATGAAGATGTCGAATAGTGCAGGCCTGAGGACCGAGCCCTGGGGGACCCCACTGTCCACATCTCTCCAGGTTGAAAACAACCCGTCCACCACCACTCTCTGGGTGTGGCGCACCAGCCAATTTGTGACCCATCTGACTGTTTAGGCATCAACGCTACAGTCGCCTAATTTCTTAATGAGAATGGGGTGAGAGACAGTGTTGAAGGCCTTCCTAAAGTCCAGAAGGATTTTGTGACCTGGTCGTAGGCCACCAGGTTGGTCCGACAGGACCTGCCTCAAATGAACCCATGTTGATTGCCCCTAAACATGATCCCCCCTGCTGGTCCCTCGCAGATGTGCTCCTGGATAATTTTCTCAAAGAGCTTCCCCAGGACCGAGGTAAGACTAACAGGCCTGTAGTTTACTGGGTCCTCCTTCCTCCCTTTTTGAAAATGGGGACCACACTGGCCCTTTTCCAGTCCTCTGGCACCTTGCCAGAGCACCATGAGTGCTCGTAAAATCGTGCCAGGGGTCCCGCAATGACCTCTGCTAATTCCCTCAGCACTCTGGGGTGGAGATCGTCAGGACCTGCTGATTTGAACACGTCTAGTCCCACCAGAAGTTCCCTGACTAGGTCCCTCCCATCCCTCCAAGCAGACTGTTTGTCTTTACATGGAGTCTTCTCTCTGCTACTTAGCTCAACCTGTGTCTACCTGTTTCTTAGACCTGAGGAAGGGCACCTGATGTCTAAAGGCTTGTCCAACATCTGTCCCAACTATACAATCACTTTGCTATAAGGTGTTACAAAATTTTTCACTCTTGTACATTTCCTGGACCGTCATGGCTACAAACACTGCAACCCTACCATCAAAAAAGTGTACAAAAGTAGAAAAAAAAAAAAAAAAGTACACTTTATTTAAGAATGTTATTTTTCCTAAGCACGCTGTACCTTGAGGTTGTATCCTGACTGTTTGTAGATTCACCTCCATAACTGCTGAAAGCATCTTTCCAGAATGAATGCTTTAATAGGTTTGTCCAGTTCAATCTTTAAATATAATAGAAAAGAGAGTCTGAAACAGTACTATAATTCCCAGTAACGGGCAAGTCTTACATAGTTACAAACTGTACATATACAATTTTAAAATAAAAGTCCAGTAATGTTAACATTTTGACTGCTCACTTCATCTAGCCTGAAAATAAGTTAAAAATAGACTGAATGTAATATTAACATCGTTCTAAAATGGGTATCGGTTTGATTACCCATAAGACAGTCTTTGTTTGGTATCATTACCAAACTATATGTAAGCAAAGCTCAAATCACAATTTTTTGTAAGTGAATAATTTTGATTCAGCACATGCAAAACAAACAGCTACATCATTTTCCAGACTATATCTGCAAAATAAGAATTCACTATTTTAAGAATATTTTTTCAGAGGAGTGTAGGCCAGAAGACAGGCTAGAAAGAGTTTCAGTGTGGAGACCCTATGTTCTGTGAAGGGCAGCAGAGTGCATCAGAGAATTTGAGATCTGTTTAAGAACATCCTGAGATGGATGGAATCAGTACAAACTGCAATAGTAAATAAAAGCACACATGATGGTATAACCAAGCCTGAAACAATTACATGCATAGGAAATGCTGTACTGGAATAAGTTCATTAATCAGTAGATTGTGAAGGTGCATGACACCGAGCAGGATTGATCATGAGAAAAGTACGGAGAACAATACAACCCAAAATGGGTATAAGAAAAACAAAGGGTAATTATAAGGATCATTAATGAGCACGTAGTAATAAGTAATGATGCATGCAAAGATGTAAGCATTTCTAATGTATGTAAAAAAAATAGAATAGAAACACACTTTGGATTTGTGTTTAACCCAGCACCATCCTGTTGTCAGTCAATCTGGTATGAATAGAAGGCGACACACTTAAGTTTATACTCACTGAATAGCTGCTACACATGCTTATTCAAACCATGCTGCAGTAAAACCTGACAGGTCCCTGGGGGGCAACAACAAGGAAGAGGAAAACCATAAAATGATATTAATAATCTTGAATTAGACTGCTTTACCTTGTCAGAGGATCCTTCTGAAGCAGACCATCAAGCAAATTAACAAAGTCTGAGGAAGGTTTGGGAAGAGCAGAATCTGTAAATATAAGAACTTGCAGTAAAATGTGTTTGGTAATAAAAATAAGTAATTTCAAAGCTAGAAAGATTATGTCAATATCAGAAAAAAATATAGACCCTCATCCTGGCTTTAGCCACTGAAGTCAGTGTGTTCAACAAGGGTGTAGGGTCTGTCAACTCAGAACCAATTGCAAAAAAGAGTCTTAAACAGTTATGCCTCAGAAGATTCCTGTAACTAGGTGAGATGGTACTTTTTGAAAATTTTTAAATGAATTTCTCATATTCTCAAACGTGGCCTGCAGGAGGGAGGGGGCGGGTTTCATAGGTGTGTGGTACAGCTAGGGTGGGGGGGCACAGTGCAGCAGTAGGGTGCGTCACATGGGCATGTTTGGGAAGGGGAGACATTCATAAGGTGTTCGGCCCCAGGGGGCTATGGCTTGCCCTGGTGTGACCCATGGGGTGTGTGCCCTCTCCCCTGGTCCAGCTGGTGGGGCATGTAGATCCCAGCTACTTAGAACTTGGACAGCCCCTATTTAAATCATAATTTCCACTGTTTCATCCCTGTATTATACCTTTTAAACCATTTTTTTTAGTGCATATCAAGGGCATTTAAGATGAAGTTCATTGCAAGCTAGATATTTTAAGAAGCCATTCTGCATTTTTCGTTAACTGACAAAAAAGCATTGTTTTGCTTACTCTAAAAATTCAAAATAATAAAATTAAATTTAAAATAATATATGAGGGCTACCCAGACCTTCAATGCATATGCCTGGGCAGGAATTTTTGGAGGAGTGGAGGCTGCCCAGACCTTCCATCCTCCCTTTAGGCCACTGAGACAGAATTCAAAGACCAAACTGAGTCCAGGTGTTTGATACCTCCGTGGCTGTAGTCATATAAGTGTCTGGGAATCAAACCCAGGTCAAATATGTGGTAGACAAGGATTCTACCACTGAACCACAGGGGACTCCTAAGAAAACACAGATTCAGCCCTGAAACGTTCAAATCTGAGCTAAAGCTACCCACTGAAAAATGTGAAGTAGTTTTACTACATGTAAAAGTTACTATCTTATGTCTATGGCCTGATTTAGTTTCCCTGGCCCTCTAACAGCACTTAATGTGAGAAGGTAGCTGTAAAAGGGGACCTTCTCAGGGCCGATCTCACTGTAGCCCGCCCACCTGTTTCTGGGCTACCTGCCCGCCTTCTCACCCACCACGCCTTGTTATTAATTAGTTAAATGATGTTACTAAGCGGGAGGCTGCCCATTTCCTGCCCCAATGCCAGGGGGCACTATCTGCGGCTCCATTCCTCCCCTACACCGCAGCCCAAGCCTCGCTGATGCCATCCAAATGTTCCTACAATCATGGGCCCCCACTGGGTCCCAAAATCCTCCAACTGAGCCCCTCTATGATCCCTTCAATCAGGCAGCCTCATCCACCTTCATCCTGGGCAGCATAGATCCCTGAACTGCTTCTCCTTTGGGTGTGGTCCCCCCAGGACCTTTGGCTCACTAGCCCTGGCCCACCTCCAGGCCAGTCAGAACCCCAGGCCCTCAGAACTTGGGCGTTCCTCGCGGTGGCCCCCGGCCCTTTGACCCTTCCGGTCCTGGCCCCAGCATGGGCCAGTCAGGAGAAGTTCAGACAGGCGTGAGTCTATGGCCCTTTTCTCTCTCTCTGGAGGTCCACCCTCCAGGCCCTCCAAACAAGGGGTAACCCACCCGGTTGTGGGGGCTAGGGGTTAAGGCACTCCGACCCGACTTTCACTGGGGTGGTAACTGGCCTGGGGTGGTAACTGGGGTGGCAGCAGAACTGCCTTGCTTATATGGGCAGCCTCAGATTAAAAATGGCTGCCCTCATCAGGCACCTGGCAGTTGCTAGGTCCAGGCCCTTAAAGTGGCAGGCACAAACAGTGCCCTGCCACAGTAGCATTGGAGAGTTGGTCATGTGTTCACTTATTATATGTTTACTATAAAATAAAATTGAGATACATTACTCCAAAACAACTGTGTCTTATGTCTACACCCTAATAATAATTACAACAACAACAACAACATGTTTGAGAGAATAGACATCAAGTCAGTTAAAGTTTATTCAACTGAGACAACTGGCTTCAGTCATTAAGAATTTTAACTTTCTGAACTGAAACATTGATTAGCAAAATCTTGGGGGGGGGGGGGGGGGGGGGGAAAGCCCCACGAAGGATTGGGGGGGGGGGGGGGGGAGGAAGTAACCCACACCCCTCCCACCCCACAAAAAACACCTAAATATGGCAATCTAGGTACCAAACAATCTGGTTTGACTCACTGAACAAAGAGAAAGTTACCTTTTGGTCTAGGCGGCAAAGGATCTTCAAACAAAATCTTTTCAGTTAATTCAGAAAAGCTTTCCGAGAAGAATGGAGGTCTTCCTATGAATGGTATTTTATTAACAGAGTTAGGTAAAATTTTGTAAGGCTTCAAAACATGTTGTGAGCTATAGCCAACAATAGCTAGATAATTTTCATCCTGTTAAGGATAAACCTAAAGAAACAAATACCTTCAATCTGAATTCAATTTACGAAGCACCTACAAAAACAACAATAGACAAATTCTTGGTGCTGAGAGCCAATGAGTAACAAAAACAGCAGAAGAATCCATTTGCAGGATGCTCCTAAATATCTTGCATGCCAAAGGGGTCTCCACGCAGCCCCTCAAGACAGCAAAGTGGCAGCAATAACATCAAGGTGAGGCAGGAGAGAAATTTCAACATTTCTCAGTTATCTGCATAACTGTTTTTTTAATGGACCAGAAGACTGTTACTACACTAAAACTGTGCACCACTGTTTGAAGAGGACTTTTCATCTTCTTATCTCCAGTCCCAACACACACATATCACTTCACCTGCAGGGTGTCCAATTACTCTAACTTTATACAGGGTCAAGTGAATTTTACCTTTAAAATAAAAAGACAAAAATAATGTACAAAAATAAACCTTCATGTTTAGGAGAATAAAATCCATTGACAGAACTGAAACTCACATAGTTCTAATTTAGCAAAGTCATAATGACTGAGGACTACAGACAGTTAAAACCATCTTATAATTCAGGTATCAAGGCAAAATGAATTTACTTTATTTTAGTTATTTTACAAGGATCCTAAATAATTGTTACTACTTTTATAAGCATCTCCAGTAACATTTTCAAGAATTCTTTAGAAAAATACATATTAAAAACATTCCTATTTTTTAACATTCCTAAACATTTTGAAAGTGTGCATAGTGGAAAAATTAGGTTTTGGTACAATTACAACAGAGATTAGTCAGATATGTGTGTACATACACACACACACAAATATATACCTGAAAACATTTCATATAGTAAACAACCCAACGACCATAGATCGCTGGCTTTGGAGAAATCTTCTCCATTTATTACTTCTGGAGCAGTGTACATTGGAGATCCTACAAAACAAAACAAATAGAGAACAATTTGACTATTCATTCAACATTTCTATGCTTCAACACTGGACATATACCACTAACAAGGCAATCGTTTCAACAATTATGAGGTTGTTACCTCCATTTAAAAAAAGAAAATGGTACCGGAGAATTTAAGGCCACTTGCAGATTGCGCTTAGCTGTCACTGGGAGAGTCTCTGCTCTCCCCATGGAAACCATGCATGTATAGATGTTCAAGAATTTTTCTCCCAAAGCAAAAATAGCCACTCCAGGAGAAAAATACCTCAGGAACAAACAGGACTAAATCACTTCCACAAGAAAGCAAATGTCTGTAAACTTTCCCTTATGCAAGGAGCTGCAGCAGTCCTCCAGCATCCCAGAATGCATGGCTTCACCTCCCTGGCCCAGGGGAGTCAGGGTGTCACTCTGACTGATTCAGATGACCCAGAGCAGTCTGTGAGCTAATTAGGGCTGCCTTGTACATTGCTGCCATCTATCTCCAGGCAGGCAGAGAGCCTGCGGAGCACACTGAGATGTATGCACAGGGGGCCCTTGGCTGCATAGCATCAGTACTGAAAGCTCTCTGCTCAGCATTCAAATGTCTGTTCAGGAGTTTCTGGGTAAGTTTTTCCATTAAGAAAACAAACCCAGAAGAATTTTCCCAAATAATTTCAATATGCATACACAGCCTACAAAATACAGAGTGTTGATAGCCAAGTTAAGGGAACAGGACTTCAAGAGTTATGCCAGCCTTACACACAATTATCTTTTCTTCATCCTGATATACCTGTATTCATAGGTGGAGGGAGAAAAAATTATTTGGGGGGGGGGATGAATGCGCACACATATGCACGTGTGCACGCACACGCACATCCCTGTCCAGCAGGTAAGTCGGTGGGGAAAGTGGAAAGGAGAGAGGGAAAGGCCATGGGGGGGGCAGATTGAGACCCCCGTGATGAGGGAGGGAGCGGGGCAGAGGCAGGAGCAGGGGTGAATGGCCCAGGGCTGTGGTGGGTCATGCGAGGGTCGGAGCCTGGGCAGCTCATCCAGGAGTGCAGGTGGGCTGCTGCCAGTGGGTGAACTTCAGGGAAAGCCTGGCGGGGGATTCATACCCCCCCGATCTGTGCGCAGGACACAGGCAGGCTGCTGCTGTGCACTGGGTTCTGTACCCTGCTGTTGTTACCTCCAGAGCTGTGTGACACCATGTGTATCCTACAGCTGGGTAGGCAGGGGGCATGGCACAGCCAAACGGCAGCAGGCACATAGTATTGCGCTGTTCTGGAGGCAGCGGCTGCGGGTACAGAGCCTAGTGTGCAACAGCCCACCTCCACTCCATGTACAGATTGGGGGGGCACATACCTCCCGGACCTTCCCCAGGGTATGCACAACAGCGGGAACCTCCTGGCACTCCTGGATGAGCCACCCGGGCTCCAACTGTCCCATGACGCAGCCCAGCCCTGGGGCCCCATTCACCCGAACCCCTGCCCCACTCCCTCCCTCAATGTGAGGACCTTGATCTGTACCCCCAAGCCCCTTCCCCTTTACAGAGTAGACTGATACCTGCCTGCCAATGCTGGACCGTTATCCACACACGGGGCTCTGATCCTAGCTGCACGTGCACCCCTCCCCATCCCTGCTTCAGACACCTGGAGTCCATGGCCAGGGCTACCTTGCACCTCTGCCCGCTGCCCTGCATTTGAGGGGGATAACTCTGTTAGCCCTGGCCTTCTTCCGCCCATGCCTGTACTAGGTTATTCTGCATTACATAAAGTATTTTGTTTGGTCCGCTTATACCCACATCCAAAGAATAACTGTAAGAATTTTGTGCTGTTCATTTCTAGTGTTCTTTATAACAATAGAAAGTATATTACACATTTCGGTGACTACTGAGAAGAATGAAGCAAATGGTTGAAATGGCAGGTTACTACAATTCTCACAAGAAACTAAAAATATCTACAAGTACAAGACTTTGAGTCCAAAAAAAATTGACCTTATGCTATGGGTCCTAAGACAAGCAGAACTGTATGGAGTTTAAAATGTCCACTTGGGTAGGTTATGTAATTAAGAGTTCATTATACTGGCTTGTTTTTGTATTTTGCACCTTCCTAAGAAGCATCTGCTACTGACCAGTGTTACACATAGGATACAAGATAAAATGAAACCCTGGTCTGATCCAGCATGGCTATTCCTATATTAAAGTAGGACAGAGACTGATCTACATTCTCTCTCACTCCATCAATTTTTATTAAGACGTCCACGGCTAAAATGTAGGGCCCTGCAAGACGCAAACGGTAATCTTGTGGCTACACCAGACAGAAAAGCTGATAATTTTAACAGTTTCTTTGCCTCTGTTTTCTTGAACAGGGACCGGGAAATCCCACCTACCAGAGGTAGGGACAGTCTTGTGGATAGCTCTGTCAGGCCTTCAGTTAGTGCACATGTAGTTAGGAATCTTCTGGAAGGGCTAGACATTTTTAAATCTGCAGGTCCAGATGCCCTCCACCCAAGGGTGTTGAGGGAGCTGGCAGGGGTCATCGCGGAGCCCTTGGCCCGGCTGTATGAGCATTCGTGGTCATCTGGCCAGGTGCCGGGGGATTGGAAACTGGCTAATGTGGTCCCAATTTTCGAGGAAGGAGGACTATAGGCCTCCTAGTAACTATAGGCCTGTAAGTCTCACCTCGGTGCTCGGGAAGATCTTGGAGAGAATCATCAAGGAGAATATCTGCAGGGGGCCTTCAGGGAAGATCATGCTCAGGGGCAATCAGCATGGGTTCATCAAAGGCAGGTCCTGCCTGACCAACCTGATTGCCTTTTATGACCAGGTGACTAAATCCTTGGATGATGGTGT
>NW_005842487.1:380788-388382 GCF_000455745.1 Alligator sinensis | reverse complement strand
AAGTTCCCCTCTTGAAAGCACAGAGGCAGAAAGGGATCTTGAAGTCATTATTGACTCCAAGATGAACATGAGCCGCCAATGCCAGACCGCAGCCAGCAAGGCCAGCCATACCTTGTCATGCATCCAAAGGTGCATCTCAAGCCAGTCCAGAGAGGTGAGACTCCCCCTCTATGCGACTTTGGTCAGGCCGCAGTTGGAATACTGCATCCAGTACTGGGCGCCACACTTCAAAAGGGATGTGGCCTGGAGAGAGTTCAGAGGAGGGCCACTCGCTTGAGAGGGCAGCAGGACAGGCCCTATGAGGAGAGACAGAGGGACTTGAACCTGTTCAGCCTTGGCAAGAGGAGGCTGAGTGGGGACCTGGTGGCTGCCTACAAACTCATCAGGGGAGGTCAACAATAAATAGGTAGGCTCTACCATTCCCATAAGAAAGAGCCTTAGATGCTGGGGAGAAAAGGGAGAGCCTTTTCACCCCAGCACCACCTGGGGTGACGAGGAACAATGGTAATAAGCTGATGGAGAATAGGTTTAGGTTAGAGATCAGAAGATAATATTTTACAGTTAGGGTGACCAAAATCTGGAACCAACTTCCCAGGGAAGTGGTCCTCACCCCTACTTTGGGCAAATTCAAGAGGAGGTTGGACGATCACCTGCCTGGGGTCTTGTGAACCCAGCATTCATTCCTGCCTGTGGCAGGGAGGCAGGCTAGATGATCTGTTCAGGGCCCTCCTGACCCTAGCTACTATGAAACTATGAAAATCAGCTTTAGATGTATAAGATGTGAATCAGAATCTTCATATGAAAATGCAGCTCTGTTCTTCATCGCAAAGAGCTTTCTGTCCTCAGCCAAACAGATTTTTTTAATGCAACTGAAATTTATTTAAAACTTATTTTTAAAAATAATGGTCTGCCCATGTGCAGGCATTTAAGTATTTGCAAAGCTAAATGAAGAGATACAGGGAAAATTACTGCCATCTTTTATAGAAAACACTGCTCCTCACAGAAAAGGAAGGAGAAGCCTAGAATTACTTCTTTACTGAAACAAGATGTCTAACTTTAAATTTATTGGTTTGTTTGTTTTGTTTTTAAGATACTGCTTTTTTTTTGCATAATACACATCAGATCTTTTGAAGATACCAAACAGAAGTTTCATAGAGATGTTTAGTCAGCAAGAGATAATTGTGTGTTTAAAAAGGAGAGATCCATTGTATACATTTTAAAATAAATACAGAGATGCAAAAAATAATGACAGCCATCTGAAGGCAAGATGTGCCACAGAATTATCCAAGGTAATTGTTCATATATTCTATAATAATAGGCTTAGTCGGTCTGAGCAGAGCACTCCGATTGGTTGTCTCAGCAGCCAATCACAATGCTTACTGAAACAACCAATCAGAGTGCTCTGGTCTGGACAGACAGTGCTGCAGACAGACAGAATAGGCATCTTATTATTATAGATTCTGAGGCATTTCAAACACATGTGCAGGCAAATCAGAGCTAGAATGAAGCACCAGCAGGCTCTGCCAAAATGGAGGGGGGCGGGGGGAAAGAAAAAAAAAAGCAGTGGGGGGCCTGATCCTTTTCCCCACCCCCGGAGCCTGTCCACCTCTCCCACAGCCAGGGAACAAGCTGCCAGTGGGCCCAGGTGCTTCCCTTCACAGGGCCAGCACCCCCTGGGACCACCTGGGCGGGGTGCCAGCAGGTGGGAGCTGCCTGGGGGGTATCGCAGTGGTGGAGGAAAGCATTGGGGTCCCCCGCAGCTCAGGGGCTGCATGACCTACTAGCTGCTCACTCCTCGGCCAGGTGAGATGCAGGCAGGCTCTGGGAGAAAAAAAACAAACAAACAAACAAAAATCAGGCCCCATGCCACTTTCTTTTCCACACACCCTCCCCTTGGTGGAGCCTGCCTGTGCGAGCTGCCGCCAGGTCGTGCAGCCCCTGAGCTGTGGTGGGGCCCGGTACTTCCCTCTGCAGTGGCAGTGCCTCCCAGGGCTGCCCGGGTGGGGTGCTAGTTGCACACGTGCAGCTCCAGGTTGCTGGCAGAACCTGCTGGATCCAACAATGCACAGGACACTGGAAGCCCACGTGTGCTCGGGAAGCTCGGCATCAGTCGGCTTCCAGTGCCCTGTGCACCATCCCTGCCAACTTCGTGCCACCTGGAACCACCCGGGAATAGGCTGCCTGCCCTGGGAAGGTGGCAGGAGGGTGGCTGGGTGTGCTGGCAACCAGAGAAGGTGGCAGGGATGGTGAATGGTGTGTTGGAAGCCCGCCAAGCCCAAGCTTCCCTGAGCACACCTGGGCTTCCAGCGTCCCCTGCACTGTTCCTGCCACCTTCTCCAGATAGAGCACTTGCATACATGAGGAATATCACTGTAATTTGTTACATAGCAAACTAAAATACATGGGATCTGTTTTAGTTTGCTACATAAAGAAGCCATTTAAATTGAAATATGCCGCTGAACGCGTACACTGTTACACAATAAAATTGTTAAAAAGGGAAATTAAACCACTAAAAGGGGCAATTTCCTCACAGATATAAGGGTCCTTAGTCATGTGTACAAGGACCCTCTTATTTTATGATTATAAACAAGTCAGAAGGTCAGACTTTTGACACAATATGTATTCAAGCCTGTTTTTATGCATGGACAGCTTTATGTAGCCTTTTTGAGAGTGAGAAGTTTTGATTCTGTCAAAGCATAACTAAAAGTCCCTTATTTAAAGAAATATTTTTGCAACAAAAATGTAATTGCAAATGTTTTGCGGGTTTCAGCTAGTAAGGACTGATTCTGCAATATTTGTATGGGCAGATCTCCCAACAAAGCCAATATATAGCATATTAGTTACAAATCCAAGCTAATTTCAATGGATTTTACTTAAATGCAAAATACTGGCAATAACAAATCTGATCTGGTCAATCAAAATAATCTTCTTTATTCCCTATAATCTCCTTTTCCTAAGTGGACTGTAATGGCTGCTAAAATACCAAAGCAGATAAGTCAGAGGTAAAACTGATGTGCATATCTAATTACAAATACAGAATTAAATAATCTTCAAATCCTTCTCTTAATTGGTCAGTGACAGAGCCACTCAGATTTTCAGGAGCTACTAAAGAAACTTTGGCATCTTTAACACCTTTGGCATTCCCCCAAATATACTTTAATTAAAAGTATTAACGCAAAAGAACAAAATCAGTGAGAAACTACTTTTTTCTGAATACTAAATATAAAAAAAAATGACATCCTGAAAACTTAAAAATGGATGAAAGGCAAAAATATAATTCAAACGATAACTTGCCTTACAAGCCTACCAGCCTAACGTTTCATCAAATCCAAAAAATTCTCAACATTATTTTCAATAAGGAAAAAATACACATTTGAAAAGAGGAGTTCAATGTATTTTTCAACCCAAACAGATAAAAAGAAACCATGAATAAGGATTGCTGTACAAATATTAAAAATGAAATTTATATTAAAACTAGCTGAAACCCACAAAACATTTGCAATTAAATTTTAATTGCAAAAGTATTTCTTTAAATATAGGATTTTTAGCTATCCTTTGACCGAAAACTTTAATGGAATCAAAACTTGTCACCCTCAAAAAGGCTATATAAAGCTATCCATGTGTAAACACAGGCTTAGGAATATAAATGCATATTTTGTCAAAAGTCTGACCTTCTGATTTGTTTATAGTCATAGAATAAGTCGGCCCTTGTACACGTGACTAAGGGCCCTTGAATATGCTTATTCTTTCTGTCCAGAGCACTCTGATTGGTTGTTTCAGTAAGCATTGTGATCAGCTGCTGAGACAACCAATGCCCCCATGAATCTAGGCACCATTAATCAATTAATGCCAAAAGGGACTTGGGGGTCTTGACTGACCACAAGATGAACATGAGCCCCCCATTGCGATGCCATGACTAGAAGAGAAAACCAAACTTTGGCATGTATCTATCAATGCAAGTCGAGCAAAACCAGGGACATCATCTTCACACTTTACTCGGCCTTAGTGAGGCCACAGCTAGAGTACTGTGTCTAGTTCTGGGCCCCCCACATCAGGACGGATGTGGATAAGCTCAAGAGAGTCCAGAGAGCCACCCATGTGATCAAAGGCCAAGAGAGCAAGCATTACAAGGAGAGGCTGAGGGACATGGGACACTTCAGCCTAGCAAAGAGCAGGCTCAGGGGGGAACTTGGTGGCCGCCTATAAGTATATAAGTGGGGTGCATCAGGATCTGGAAGAACAGTTGCTCACCAGGGCTCCCCAAGGGATAACTAGGTCTAAAAGCCACAAACTTCTAGAAGACTGATTCAGACTCAATATAAGGAAAAACTTCTTTACAGTCCAAGTGTCCAAGGTCTGGAACAGGCTACCCCCAGAGGTGGTGCAAGCATCTACTCTGGACTCATTCAAAAGGCATTTGGATGTTTATCTTGCTGGGATCATCTGATCCCTGCAGACTTCCTGCCTCTGTAAGGGAGGCTGGACTCAATGATCTCATGAGGTACCTTCCAGCCCCCAACGTCTATAAAATCTATGAAATTATCATATTGCATTTTGGATATTTTTACATTTCTTTAAACAGCCAGAAAGACAAAAGACTTTCTACACTCTGCTTTTCCTCTTTGGCAATCCCTCACAGTCGAGGAAGATTGTCTTTCATGATTATCTTATCTGTGGATCTGAAAATGGCTAATGAGGATGATCCAGAATTGACAGACTCTGCTGCAACTCAGGCACATGTTTCCAAGAAGGGCAAGTAGCTCTGGATTCTTGATTTGATCTGCGACATGCTATTTCTGTTGCTCCCGCTTTTCCATCTCCTTTTGTCACTGCAAGTTTTCAAAGTACCTAGATCCTTGCAGCAGACTCTTCCTCCATTCAGGGTGGTCCTGGGCAATAGTCTCCCACAATTTGATATCAATGTTGCATTTTTTCAAGTTTTTCTGCCCTCCTTTTGAGCATACGCTTTAAATGAGCTGGGAGAATAAGGCTTGTTTCAGGAGTCTGGAGTCGGACATCTGGATGTGTGGTGGCAAGGCACCCCCCACAGGCTCTCGAGGGGGGAGAGTAGACCCCGCGGGTCCCAGACTCTGAGAACAAGCCCCCAGAGGGGCTAACGTACCTCCCCGGCAGAGCAGCCAGAGCCGTGCCCGCAGCCGCAGCCACACAAACTGGCATTACGCCGGCTGTTTAATCAGCTGTTTCCGGTGCGAGGAACAGCTGAGCCAATCCCAGTGGCTGTACCGACCGCTGAGGGAAAATTTAAAAGCCCCGCCACAGCTGGGGCAGGGAGAGAGGCAGAAAGAGAGAGAGCACGGGCTGGCAGCTCATGAGGCGGGCTCCAGCACGGGGAGGAGGTAACCCAGCCTGCGTGGCTCAAGCAGGCAGCACAGGGGAAAGCTTTAAGCCTCCTGCAGGAGGCAAAGCAGGAAGCAAAGCAGGAGCACCTACACAGCCACCGGAAGAAGCTCACACCAAGGAGGCCGGGGAGCTCCCTGCTTACGGTAGGGGAGAGGAGGCATCGGAGACCCCGAGCGGGGGCTGGGATAAGGGAGGCAGCCCTGCAACCCCTTCTTACTCAGGGGAATATTTCCTTTGAAGTAAAAACTACCCCAAGAGGGGAGAAAAGCGACAGGAACTCAGTAGACAGGTCCTCGGCCATCATACAGGACCAGAAAACATCACTGATGCATCACCAACCGGTTGGTGAGTGGACAGGGTGTAGGGGAGGCGGAGCCCCATGGAACATCACATCGGACGATTGTAAGTACCACCATCTATTGGGAGGCCCACCCGGGAAAGATCTCCGCTGCAGACCCTTCTTAAAGTACGTTTAACATCAAAGTCGTGGCAGACGAGTTGAGGGGAGGGGCCACACCATGACAGGCCAGGCGGTCAAAGGGGCGCAAGTATCACAAGCTGACATAGCAGCCCAGCAAAGTTGATGTTGGATGACCATCACATCGATGCTCATGGTGTTTGTTTGCAAGAGGACACTAATGCTGGTGCATCTATCTTCCTACTAAATTCAAAGGATCTTCCACAGGCAGAGCTGATGGCACTTCATCAACTTGAGGCGTCTCCTGTATGTTGTCCACAACTCGGCTCTGTACAGTACAGTGGGGATCACAACTGCTTGATAAACCATGAACTCGATTTCAGATTCTGATGTCGCGATCTTCATACACCCATTTTACACCCAAGCAATTACAACTTACAGCTGACTGTATTTATCTTTACTTACTTATTAATATGTATTTCACTTGATAGTTTAAGTAACCACTCAAGACTATGCGACTTCTTAAGCCAGGCCTTTTTCATATAAAACCTTAAGTTTTCATGTATAGCTTAAATGAATCCTATAATAAATCAAATTATTTGCATTTACTGATGCCAAAACTTATTTCCTTCTCAGTAAAGTACATGTACTTAACTAATTTTCTAAGATACACTTGATAAAAATATACAAAGTAGATGGTTGATTTAAAAACACACACATCTGTGTACCGATTAAACTTAATACAAGAAATAAAAAGTGTATAATCTATGTATACCATTGTTACCAGCATCTTTGGGGTCCTTAAAAAAAATTACACAAAGCCAACAAAAATCCCAGTTCCCTCTTCTATTCGTATACTGGTTTCTTTTCTTAGATTTTGGTTCTTACATAGGAACAGGCTGTTAATCATCTTTAAAGAAATTCTTTAAAAGGTTATAGGAGAGAGACTGGGTTTACATTTCTTCCTGACCATGTTATGTTCCCTATTGTTCTTAATTCTGGCAATAAGTCAAACAAAAAAGCTTCTAATCCTGTTCCTGTAAGTCTTTTTCTTCCTGTCAAGACTCCCCTTGTTCCTGATGAGTGGGATTGTTAAAGCAGATCTTGGACAGCAGTAATCTCTGAGATAGTCCGGCTGCAGCCTACTAAGGACTTTGGAAGATTAAATTTTGATATTTGATAGGAAAATAGTGTAGCATACAGCAAACTACATTAATGCATTTTTATATATTAAACTTGCTGAGCAAAGACTGCTGCATTCAGGACCAGCAGTTTTTAATGACTTTCTTTAACATCTAGCATTTGTTCCCAAGTAGAAGGCACTCAAATAGCATAAGTGCGGGTAAAAAGATTGTGTGCATCACTCTAACAAGGTCCTGGCCAATGACAAATGGGAGAGGGGGGACATTTCTAGCCACAGTTCATAAATGTATACTGAACAGCAATGCAAAGTCCATACTGAAGTCATCAGAAGAGCATGCAATTTTTACTAAGGTTGATATATATACTGAACGAAAGAGAACGTACATCTGCTAGACCCCAAAGGAGACAGACTTCTTGAGTATAGCCACAAACAGACATTCATTTCTATCAGTAGAAATTTCTCAGAAGTTTCCACCAGTAGAAACTGTTTCTGAAGAGGGACCAGTATAAACATTTGGCCTGCAGCCGCCTCCTCTACACTTGTTCTCCTCACCTTCCCAAAACCAGGATGATCCCAGCCTGGGGGAAGGTAAGAGGAACAGTGCCTACTCTACTTCACCTGGTCCCCACGGGAAGTAGAGCAGCAGGGAAAGGCTCCCCACACCTGCCCCA
>NW_005842487.1:378315-380757 GCF_000455745.1 Alligator sinensis | reverse complement strand
CTGAACTGGGGAAGAAGCCTCTCCTCCATTCTATCTGGGAGTGGAGCAGATGGAACACTGGGACAAAGCCCCCAGCCCCTACCACAAACTAAGCAGTGTCTGGCTTGGAGAAGAGTCAAAGAATAGAAGCAGCTGCTTCTTTCGCTTCCCAGACCTGACTTGGGGTAGATGCTGGCTGTGCCTTGCTGTTCCCTTCTTCTCCATGGGAGAAGAGCATATGTCAAAGCCCCTGAATGGAGAAGTTATTTCTCTACTCTGCTCCTGCTCTCAGGGAGAAGAGTGGAGGGAGCAGAGGCAAGCCCCCCCCCCCCCCCCCCCCCCCCCCACCCCCTCTGCAAGCGACCGCCCCCCCCCCCCCTCCCCCCCACTTCTCACTCTGAGGACTCTGGTTTGTGAAGCAGACAGGGGGATTGCAGCACTGCTCCCTTTACTCAGCTTCCAGTGCCAGGGAGCCGAGCGGAGGGAGCAGTGGAGCAAAGCCCCTGCCCACTGCACACACATAAGACTCTGATATGAGGAGCTGACAGAGACTTTGCCTTACTATACCATACAAAGCCTTCCTGAACCTGGTTCCCTGTTGACCAGCTTCCTCTCCACCCTCTCCCTTAACATGTTAACTGAGAGGTTAGGTCAGGGAAAGCTGGCTGGGCCAGGAACCAGGCTGAGGAAAGCCTCTCTGAGCTCAGCTTCCAGCCAGCTTTTAAACTGCTGCCCCACCATACAGCTGAGCAGCACAGGAGGGGTTGGGGCCATAGGCACTGACTCTATGGGTGCTCCAGAGCTCAAGGCAGACAAGGTTCTTTGGGTGAGTATGATATCTTTTATTAGACCAACTTAAATAGTTGGAAAAAATTGTTATAGCAAGCTTGAGATCAACACAGCTACAATCTACACCTCAGGGCTCAAGCACATATCAAAAAACAGGTGCTCAGCATGCACAGAGTTGCTTGCAGATGGTTTAAAAAGAAAAAAAAGAAAGAAAAACAAACAAACAAGCGGTTTACTGGAAGCAGCAACATGTGACTTCAACCTGGCTCTGTAGCATCTGTAAACATCAGGAGCTTCAGCAGAGCTTTTTAGGGCTTTAAGCTAAAGCTGATTTAATCTACTATTACATAAAAATGCCCCAAAAAGCCCCACTAAAATTCCCGAGCTTTATGAACGCTGCAGAACCAGGTAGAAGTAATGTGCTGCCTCTTCTAGGCATGCACAGGGCTCATGCTACATTAAAAGTAAAGTGCTGGGGTTTTGTTGTTTTGGACGGGCGGGGAGGAAATGCCTGCCAGCACTCAATGGCAAAAAAAAAAAAAAAAAAATAGTTGGTGCTTTTGAGTAAGACAGCAAGCAAAAGGAAGCTGGCAGGGACAGCACTGCTCCCTGTGCTCAGCTCTAGGTATCCAGCAGGGAGCGATGCAAGAAGTGGGCAGGAACTTTGCCTTGCATTAGAGCACCAGTTCTACAGAAGAGGTGGGAGCAGCTGTCCATTCCCTGCCCCGCCTCACACCTGGTGACCCTGGTCTTAGGAAGGCTAGTCCCCAGGAAGAGTTAAGCTGGGGGGCAGGGAAAGCAGGGGGAGTCTAGACGTTCAATCTCCCAAGAGAAACTCTCCTGGAAGAGATTTAACTCTGGGTACTCCTGAGTTATTTTTGCCTTGGAGCAGCCACTTTTGCTTAAAGAGAAAAAGGCATGAACAGCTGCACACTTGTGGCTTCTGGAAGAAGCGCAATTCACCAAGTAGAGACTGAACATCTTCTGTATACAGCCTTTATATAAACAGCTATCTATAACTAACTTCTAAAGTGTCTAAGCTATAGGTGTTTACAGATCCTTAACCCAACTCATCAAATCCTACTAGTTACTGAAAGTAGGACAGCAACAAAGGCAGCATTAACAGATCTTAAAAAAAAAAATCAAGAACAATGCAAAGGCCATGTCTATACTACCTCATTATGATGGTATAAATTTTTGCATGCAGGAAATGCAGTTCTGCTAATGGGGCTACTTTCTATATTCTACTGGTCTGCAATACAAAGTTTAAACACTTATTGATCAAAACTGTTCATTCACTAGGCTGGTTTAAGTTTAAAATTACCTTAATCCTGTTTATTTCCATACTTCTCAAAAATATTACACTATTAGCAACCTTATGATATATTCCTTTTGCTTTACCATAGTTCCAGCATTAGTCATTTGCTCATAGAACACATATCACTGAGGGCTAGGGCCCAAAGAAGTATAAATTAAGGATCACTTTTTGCCAGAGTTAGCTTCATAAATAAATCTATTTTAGATTATTTCGAAAAATACTTCCATATGGTTAGTATCCCAATACAGAAGTAGGAGGGCACTGATAAAGATTTTCTTGGCTGATACCGATAGCCAATTATTCAACAGGCATATCGGCCAATACTGATCTGATAACCGATTTACAGGAATGACAAC
>NW_005842487.1:365174-378305 GCF_000455745.1 Alligator sinensis | reverse complement strand
AGAATCCTGCCAGTAAGTCTGTGGCGGGGAAGAGGTGTGGCGGGGGGCAAATCAAGGCCCCCAGGGTGGAGGGAATGGGGCAGGGGCTGGGGCTGGGGCAAGGCAGTAAATGGGACAGAGCTGTGGGCAACTCGTCTAAGGGATCGGCATCCCAGCACTTAAAAATGGCAGCAGGGGAACTTGAACTAAAGCTCATTTGATCTTTAGTTCAATTGCCGCTGCCACCATTTTTAAGCACCAGGACTCTTTTAGCCAGACCAGAGCTGAGCAGGGTGAGGGAGGAGGTGGGCTGCCTGCTGCAGGCTCAGGGCTCTTCACCCTACGGCCTTTGACCTGGGAGCTGCACACTGGCTCATCATCTGATGAGCTTTAGTTCAAGTGCCCCGGCTGCCATTTTTAAATGCTGGACGAACCACCTGCGGCTCTGTCCTGCTCCCCGACCTGGCCCTTGGGTCCCATTCACTGCCCTGTCCCACTCCCTCCCTCACCATGGGGGCCTTAATCGCTCCTCCCCATGCCCCTTCCCTCCTCCATGCCCCTTCTCCGCCACAGATTTAACTGCAGGGATTGATCTCCATGCTGCCTAGCTACATTACTAGCTGGTGCATGCATGTGGTTGCACACATGCACATGGCATCTGCGGGCCCCGGCCAGAAGGGATATTATATTTATCGATACATTATCAGCTACACCCTGACAAAAAAAAGCTGATAGCTGATAACGTTCATTTTCTTTTTATCAGTGCCAATCCAATGTGGCACCGATATATCAGTGCACCTCTATACAGAAGTTCAAATTGTTATTGTAAGTATTCATGAAACTGTATTCTTTGCACTTAGCTGATAGGAGAAATGCATAAAATCAAAGCTATTTCAGTTTTACTTTTTCCATTCATCTGCATCAAATATTAATGTGGAAAAAATGAAACCTCACCAAAAAACAAAATCCTCATTACACTTAATCCAAAGATTTAACTTTTCTAGCCACTTAAAGACTTGCTCCATTTAAATTCTTATCAATTTGATTAACATTTTTAGAAATGACTCTACACATTTTATATGTTAAAAAACTCCAAAGTAGCACAAAAAAAATCATGAAAATATTATGGAACTCCCCAATACCAGGAGTAAATGAATAAGAGACAGCTGCATTTTGGGGATGGAATTTTATAAACCAATACAAAATAAACCCTTTTCATGCACTATCGTATTATATACTCTGCCTCTTAGTCACTTACTTAATCGCTTGGATTTGGACTTCAGTTCCAGGGTAATTTGAAACCTATTCAGAATTAAAACTAACATAATAAAACACATTTAATTATATGTTTTATTGCAAATACAATTTTGTTATTCTGAGTCTGAGCAAAGCTTCTTCATATAAAAGTGAAAAACAAGATTCCATGCTTATAAAATCTGTTGCTTTTCTATAGTTTACTTAGGAAATTCTTGTTACACTGCAAATTAAGATCCCTTTAATGGTCTATGTTTCCAAAGGCTTGCTGAAATAAAACACAGGGTCCAATCAAAACCCGTTCCATGCACAAAAGTCCCATACAGGACCTGCTCACAGAGTTTTTATGATCAGGCTATTAGTTACCTGCTTAGTTGCATATAACCAGAGAAATTATTAAAGTTGACCAAAAAGCAGCAATAATCACGCGCTTCTGTTTTTTGAAAAGTCTGCAGCATCCCAACAAAATGATAATCAACAATCCTATTTCATGCTATATTCTTTGTCATTTTTACCCTAAGATTAGTGCTAGACTCATTACCAGAACTGAATGTCCCTGTGCATTATTGCTTATTTCCAATATGTATTGGACTCTAACTTATGTGACAGTAGCATTAATTATAACAGGAAGAAGAGATGAAAAGGTCCCTTGGGGTAGCAGCTCCACATACAGATAGATCAGTAACAAAACAATTTATTTAACAAAAGGCTTTTCACAATCACATAAAATGTTCTCATATTTTGTAACAGGGTACTGTAACTTATTATATGATTTATACCGTATACAAATGCAAGTAATGCTTACTACTGCTTAGCCAAGGACACTGACAACACTGAACAAAAAATGTGTGTGCAATAAGAACTTTTACAAAATTCCACTGTTCTGAGGATTTCTGGCACAAAAAACAAGATCTCTGCCTCCTCCCCCCACCCCAATACATAACTAAAACTTTAAAACCTTCCACTATATCTCATTGGGCTTAGTTCATTTGGCCTGATAAAACACATACTATACCTTTGAGTCTGTTTTTCAGGTTTCTTTGTGGAATACTTTCATTACCATCAATTCCTCCCTCTTCTGATCCAATTAAAGCAAAAAATTCTTCCAAATTTTCACCCTCTGCTTTAGCCAAGCAAAAATTATTGAACTTCAGGGTGCCAGGCCCTTCCAACAGTATCTAAAAATAAAAACAAAACATAACCCAAAAATAGACCACCCAGGTTTTCATTTTTTAAATTAGGCTTCTCTCAGGTTTCATGTTTCAAATCAAGCTAGTTAAAGTTGCCATTTGGATCAACACTCATTATTACTATTTATTAAAGTATTTACATAGTCTTGATCACAATAACATTTGACACAATAACAGTCCCAAAAGGAAAAGGCTCTCATTTCCCTGCGATTCCTCCCCCTCCATCTCCCTCTCCTTTCTTCCTTGCCACCAAGTAGGTATATAGAGGATTTTTGTTTTAGTGAGTTCAGGTAATGAGTTCTTTTTTTATTTTGGCTTAAACTACTATTTCAATGCCTGGGGGAAAAGGGGGCTTTGCATTTTCTGCGAATGAAACAAAGTTATTCAACTTTAATACTTAAGTGAAATACAAACATTTGATCCAGCTCCTATCCAGCTATCATGCATTCACTAGTGTACCCATATTAGTTGACTGCCACTGTTTCAAGGAAATGAAGCTATCATAGAAGGTAATGTTCATGGGAAGAGTCTTACAAAAATGAATGAGGGACTTTAAAGGAGACACAGGCATCCTGACTCTGCTATATTCTGTTTGCATCTCTACAATCTCACACCCACGGATTTGCAACTCTATATTTTTTTATGAAGTCAGCTAATGCACCTGTGCATGGTAACAGATTTTACAAAAATCTTGGGGAGGAAAAAAAATATGACCACATATTAGAGACTACAATCAAGAGTAAGTTAAATTCTTGTCAGAGTCATATTGTGATTGCCATATAGGTTTTTAGAAAGAAAATTAGTTTTACCAGACTATAACTACAAAAGCTAGCCAAAGATCTTCAGCCCTGTTTTATGAAATCATTATACTAATCATTTATACTACATTTCAGACCTTGATGGGAAGTCGTTACCAAAGGAAGTTTAGCTAACTGCATTTCTCAACTGCTATTACTATACTGTATGCAATATTAATTTTGATTAAATCATTGGTTTTTTTCCAAAATGACATGTCTTTAAATCGTAAAATATTCTTCAGGGTGAAAGATAAAGTGCATAAGCTAAGAATGATGTCGTTTCCTACTGTAGATAAGACGCATACAGAGAGTACAGCTAGAGCTGTAAGAGAAGGGGTTTCAGAATGATCATTCAGCTAGCTCATTTTATTATGCTGCAGTCTGGAAGTAGGTATTGCTCTCTCAGATGTACATCTGCAGTTGTAAGAAATCTTTGAAAGGAATAATAAGGATAGAAAATAACCTTACTTGGGGTCAGCAACCTCTTATGAAGGGCTGGCCAAAGTAATAGGGCTCAGCTGTTAGAAGCGCTGCCATTCCCTTACCCTCTAGTGCTGTGACACTGAAAGTCACCCTAGGCCAAAATGGAGTCTGCATCCCTGTACCACAGCCACCACTGCTCATCCCCACTGCTGAGTGCCATTGACCACCATCCCCAGTGGCAACAGACAACAGTGGATTTGGTGATCAGAAAATTGATGGATGCAGTAGGGCATTACAGATTCCATTCTGACACCAATCACCACATGTCACGAACCTCTTCTCCTGCCAGCTCCAGAATACCGCTACGTGCAGCTGATGCCTGCTGCGGGCTGGATCAAACCTTAGCAGGTTGGACCACATCTGTCAGCTGATTCTGACCTGCAGGCTGTAGGTTGCCAACCCCTGAGTTGGGCTGTAGGCTCTTCAGAGCACGGACTTGACTCTTATCATAATCACTTAAAACACTCAGCACATCTGGCCCCCAATGCCAAGCAGAGCTTCTTGACACTACTGTAATACAAACTGTTACTTAGCTTAAAGGTAGTAATTTAAAGATAATCACTACATTTTAGTATGAGATGCCCATTATAAAACAAGTAATATTCCTTGTTACCTTTCCAGGTGTGAGTTCACAGAATATAATTCCAAGGTCATGAATATGATGTAAACCAGTAACCAAATCAATACCAAAGTCTCTCACTACATCTTCAGGTAGATGTTCATCTTGAGCAATAACCACTTCTAATGAACCACCTGAAATGTATTTATACATAATTACTCAGGTCAGCTGTGTACCTAAATAGGACAGACTAACAGTCTACTATACTTATACACATTTCATTAAATACAAATACACACACACGCAAGAACTATTGTCATCTTCAACAGTTTCATCTTTGGACTCTCTAGTACCCAAGAGTTTCAAAACACAGAAAAAGAATATGTTTCTAGAAAAGTCTGTCAAGATTTCACTGGCAACCTTAATACTAGCATCTTCTAGATGCTGAGTGTTCAACTTCACAAGCTGACTTGTTTTTACTTTAATTTTCTAATATGGAAAAGAACACACACCAAAGATGCAATCAATCTATCACATCATCACACTGGCACATATGGTTCACCAAAGTTGTGCCCTTACCATACATATACCACAGACACCTCTGCAACACTGGCTAAGAGCTCAGCAGGCATCAACAGCAGACAATCATCTTTTGTCGACTAGCATTAGAAAATGATGCAACATACAGTTAGCTTAAAGGGTGTCATAAATATTCACAGGCAGCAAATGAGTTAAGAATCTTGGTTTCTATTCCTGACTCTGGAGGACACAGACTTCTTCTGTCCATTTACCACAAGCATAATCACCTCTGCTCCAACCCCTTCAAGCTTCCCATCTGTCTCTCCCCCCAGCTACTTGTTCTCATCCGAATCCCTTTACCTAGTCAGTTATAGTCAGCACTTCTCAGGCTTTTTATCCCACCCTTAATTTCCTTGTAAAGCAAGTCCTAATCTTACCCTTTTAGAAGACTCATTCTTGTCTTCTCATCCCAGTCCTAATCTCCTTTCTCAGCCATTCCCAACTTTAACATCAGTTCCATTACTCTAGTCTCCATGTTCCACGAAGCCTTAGTTACCCTCTCCTCAATTCTCATTGAATCCCCAACCATGACCTCTAATCACCCCTCACCTATGTTGAGTATCCCCACTGGCTAACAGTCCCAAACTCCAAATGCAGACTTCTCCTCCAGTGCAGTGCCTCTCCCCATCTCCCCTTACACCATAAATCCTTGCCTGACCTGTTTCCCCTCCTGTCACATCCTTCCTATCCCTTAATTGGTTCTCCATCATATCTCCATGTTCATCCCTTTCAATTATTCCCCAATTCTTCATCCAGTACCTCCTATTTTCCCCACCAAGCTTCCACACCCTGTCTCCCTGTCATCCAGTCTCAGGCACAATCTGCTTAAGAACATGATAACTATGATTTTTTTAAAAGAAAGTTATAATTACAGTAATTTCAAAGCATTGATCCTCATTAGAAATTGTTAGATTGTTAGGTAAGGTGAATGACGACTACTCTCAATATATATATTTTAAAGATGGCCTACTCAAAAGTGTATACACTTCCCATTTAATTAAACTTAAAAAGATAGGCCAAAGTTTTTGAATCTGGCTATATAAAGTTAGTTCTCCATATGGAGTTGAGTGCTAAGTATATGGCCTGATTTTTTTTTCCCCCACTGGCACCAGAACCTGAAGCTCTTATATTCAAAACCAGCTTAAGCAGCACAGTACAGGAAAATGCTACTTTTCTTTAGGTCATACTATGAGACAATTTTAGGCATTCAGATTTGATCATTTAACTCCTGTACCATGCCCAGTCCCTCTCTCTCCAAACAAGGAAGTAACACTAACCAAGAGTCCAAAATATATAAGTAATAACAAATTATTTTAAAGGCTTTATCATTTATTATTATTATTATTTAGATAACAGGAGGAGAATGAGGAAAGTTCAAAGAATCACCTTGGTTAAGTTCTATAGTTTTTTCAATCCCCCCATTTTAAATTAGAGTTAGGATGATTTCATTCACCTAGAGGAGAGACCTTAGCTAGGGATGTAAATACAGATTTAAAAAAAGGTTTAACCTGCTGTAATTATAATGGTTAAATGATTAATCAGTATGGCAACTCCTGGCCTGATCCACATGGGGGTGCTCCAGCTAGTCCTGTGGGGCATCCCTGCCTGGCCCAGCACCAGAGGAGCATTTCCTCCCTCCCCCAAGGTGTGGCAGGGACTAAGCGGCTCCCTGGGGCCCTGTCTCCCCAAGACCATGCATCATGATGAGCTACGCAGGTGGGCAGGTAGTCTCTGAGACCAGGCCTGGACATGACAAGCAGGCAGAACACGAGGCTGAGCTGCAGGCCCAGGGAGCCACCGTGCACCCCCTTACATCCACCTTGCCCCTGACAGGCCCTAGAGCCGCTGCAGGTCTGGCTGGGGGGTATGCGCAGATGCCACCAGCAGCTGCAATGGTAACTGCAGCAACAGAAGCTGCCGCATCCAGCTGGAGTGGGGAGGCTGCAAGCAGCTGCACCAGAGTCCACGGAGCCTAACTATATGTACTAATCTCCCCTCCCTCTTCCCCCTCTCCTTCTACTCACTGTTCCCTCCCGCCTGCCCTGCTACCTTCCAGTTTCTTCTGGGGCTGGCTTCCCTTCCCCACCTTCCCTAGTGGACTGCACCCCATCCCATGGTAAACGATAACCAGCAAGCTATAACTGGTTGTCACTGGGCTTATCAGTTAAATGATTAATTGTTTAACCGTTCACATCCCTAGCCTTAACTCACTTAATACCACCATACAAATCCCCATTTGATGTACACAAAACTATATGGGGCCTTCTACAGGTGCAGGTAAATGCATGATGGGATCTAATGCGTGATCCACAAAATCATACCTTCGGCCATGCCACACGTACATGGCAGGAGTCGTGACTGTGGAATCATAAATAAGATCCCATTAAAACAAGCAATAGGAACCCCTGCACTGGCCAGCAGCAAGTTCCCACAGCTGGAAGCCCCCATAGCTGCAGGGACTCCCAGGTGAGGGGGAGCACAATGCACCATGAGGCTAGAAGACTGCAGCAGGTGCAGTCTCCCAGGTATGGGGTACACAAGGTGCTCCTGCAGCTGAGAGATCCCAGCAGCTAATCTTCCAAGTGCAGGGTGCATGGTGTGCCCCCTTGGCTGGAAGATCACAGCAGTTGGTCTCCCAGGTGTGGGGCACAAGGTATGCCCCCATGGCTGAGAGATCATAGCAGCTATGGTCTCTGAGCCATGGGAGCACAAGCTACATGTGCAAATTAAAGCTGGATACAAACCAGCTATAAAGAGTATTACACATTTTCCAGCAATAACTTTATAGCTGGTTGGACCTTTTTAAGGCACCACAGTTAATTTGCACATGTAGCCAGTTCAAATTAAATGCGCAATTAATCAGGTAATTGTCCAATAGATATTTGTAGAGGAGACCTATGAATACTCTATATGGTCATATTTACAAGTTTATTAGGTTTTATCTCCCTCCCTTTTTTAATATTGCATGAAATCTTGGAGGAATATAAAAAAAGAACAAGCTGGCAGTCCTCGGAAGACTTACTCCACTTGTTCAAGTCACTGCTATAAGAATTCACCTTATATTGTTCTGAAAAATCCAGCACCTGCACAGTTGCTAACCTTTTCAATCTCATCATATTATTCACATCAATTAACTTTTAAAACATATTCATTGAAATGGAAAAGAATTCTGCCTGGAAGCATTTTTCTAGGAATCAGTTCAAAAGTTGTAACTGATTCCTTCATACAAATTTTATAGTAAAATTTCTGCTCTTTCATTTATGTTGTTAAACAGAACTTGGAAAAAAATTAAATAAATGTATATGTTAGGTAAATATTTTAGTTACAAATTTATACTGTGAAGTTCCTATTCAGCATTTTACTTATTTAGTATCACTTACCTGTGCATAATTCTACTACGAGCCACAGATGGTTGCTTGTTTCATACCATTCATAAAATGTTACTATGTTCTTATGTCTTATTTCATGCGTAAGACGAACCTGTAACAGAGTAAGTGAATGTATTTATTTGGAGAGCAGTATTAAGAGTTAATAAAAATACTACAACAAAAAGTAATTCTAGATTCACTTGTCATGCTCTTAAGATTTTAATATTTAAGCACTTCTTAACACTGTAAACATTAAATGGTTAAAGTATTTTGAATAATTTAAAAGGAAATTATCCCATCTCAAATTTCAGAGATAGAAGGTATCTTTTGTCATAGACTTGCTCAACTGCTCTATGTTTAGACACACACAAAGGAAGGTCCCCCAAACCAGTTCAGCTCATGTAAAACAATCATTGTTAATTTAAAAAAGACCAGGACAGAAAAAAAATAATTATAATTATAATAATTATTTGGTTGTATAATCAGAAGTTCAGGTCAAAATTATGACCCTCATTTTCCAAGTCAATGAAACTGAGCCTTTGTTGGGAAAGGTGGCATATGAGTAAACAAACAAACAAACTGGAAGTGTTAAAAAGGCATAAGCCTCTGAGAAGAAAAGCAGCACAAATCTTTTGCAATCTTGAGTAATTTCATCAAACCAAGAAAAAAGTGGCCATATATAATGCCTAAAGACCTGTCACAGCAACATCTTGATTTTGACCTCCACCTCCAAGAGGGAGAGAAGAAATTTAAAAGTCCTCCCCCTTCCCTGCTTCCTTTCAGGGAAATGTAAATAAAAAAGAAGACCTAAAGGGAATTTAAATAAAGGAGGAGGCTTAAATGTGCAGAATTGCTAGATACCCCAGTCGCAAAGTGAAACAAAATAACCTGAGCATATTTAAGCAATGACACATTGTGGTAATTCAATAATCATTTTCTTAATTACATAAGAAAACATGAACTTAGGAGTACAGATACTTGATACACGGCAACCTAATTCAGAATGTCATAACTATGTTTCTTGGTAAAGAACTCTGGGCACATATACGAGACATTAAATGTGCAGTAGACTCACTCTTCTGCGCATTAGCATGGCAGGCAAAAATGTGCTAATGCAATAATGTGCAGCAAAATTAGTTTACCGCACATTAGCGTCACAAAAAAACATGCACTGGCACTAATGTGCAGTAGCACCAATTACAATTATGATGTAATAACAGGTACTAAATTTAATGTGCTATAATTACACTGCATTAATGAACGTGTAGATGTGCCCCTTGTCAAGCTGTTATCAACCAAAATTCAAAATAACTTAATTTTATGTGTTCATCATATATAAATTTACTCTTCAGAGGTATAAAAATGACTGATTACCAAAAGTTCCTTGTATTTTCACATTGTATAAACAAAGCATAAGCCAGTCATTAATGTAGTGATATAGATATGAAGATGTGACAGCTTCTGTTCCTTTCCTTTTTCGTGTCCTTGTGACAAGGTATTTAGCAGATTTGCAGAATCTGCTAGGGCCTCAAACTTGCAGTATCCGAGCTGCCAACTGTGTGCCTTAACACCTGCGCTACCTCAGTCCCCCACAGCTTCTGTGATCAGCACAAAGTTAACTTGCAAAGCAATTTTTTGCATCTACAATTTGTGTCTAAAAAGGAACTGAAGGAAGAAACTTGAGCAATGAAAAATGAATAATAATCATAATTTAAGATGCAAGAATTTTAAGCCTAAGAGCTTAACATTTCATTATAAATTGTGAAAAATTAATTTTATGTGAACTAATACGTGGTAGTACCTTATTATCTGTAAAATTCACATCTACATGTTCTCCCAAAAATAGTCATCAGCATGTTTCTTACCCAGTTTGTTATTTCAGGTCGCTTGCATTTATCAGTGCAAAGAATGGCAACAAAATTAATGGTGCCTTTTCTTCTTCCTTTATAAACAACTGTCTTGTTTCCTCTTCCTATCTCTTCATACAGGATAAAGTTCTCCATATTTAAGACTTTCACAAGAAACAAATTAAGAAATATGTTGTTTTCTTCACTAACATACCATCCTAAATAAAAAAGAAAGGAATTCCCAGTTATTTTATGTAAATATGTAGCAATTATCCTTCTATTTTTTATGATAATTCTTATAATATTGACCACAGAAAAATAACATCCATGCAATTAAAAACTTTCTACAACAAAGGGACACATGCCACAAATTCCTCCCCACACCCTCCAAGTGCCACTGTAGTACCCTTCCCCTGCCTATCCTGCTGCTCTGCTCCCAACTCTATGCTCCCTACTCTGTTCTCTGCTTTCTGCCCCATTTGCTGCTGCGCCCTCCCTGTTTTGCCATGTGCCACAGAGACTGCCTGTGCCACTTGTGGCAGATGTGCTGCAGGCTGACCACCCCATTTGTTAAGATCAAACACAGCTGTTAAACAATACAACCACATGTAAGGAAAATCTCATCAACATTTTAGACAGGATGATATCTTCTGCTTCCAGAATTAGTTAATACTTTCAAGGCTTCCAACTGGGTCAGCAAGTACAGTATTAAAATGTTCACACACCACTGGCCTCCGAGTAGGAAGATACAGAGTTCTGACATTTGAGTGCCAGACACAGGCAAGCTAGGGGTCCTATCCTGCATCACACTTCAAGTGCAAACCAACTCCCTCTCGGCGCTCCTAACAGTTTGCTCCTTGTGTGGGAGGTGAAGTTCTTGATGTGATGAGCAGGATCACTCGGATGTGCCAATGCTCCTGCTGGGACCAAAGCTGGAAGATCCTGGCTAGAGGGTCTTGTCCCTCCACTCAGGGTCAGACCAATCATCATGTCTGGGGTCAGGAAGGAATTTTACTCCATAGTCAGATTGGTACAGACTATGGGGGGTTTTACCTTCCTCTGTAGTAGGGTGCATGGCCCTCCACCCAAGATCTCTTGAGCACATATTGACAATATTTCATAGATGCATGACATCGGCTATCATGATTCCCCTGTTTTACCTGTTAGGTCTCTGTTGTTTTGGGGCTGACAGTAGGTGTACGTAAAGTTGAGATTATGGCTTGTCTGGGATATTTTGGACAGAAGTGATCCTGCCTAAGGCAAGGGGTTGGACAACATGCCCTCTAGAAGTCCCTTCCAACCCAGCTTCTCTATGAACCAAATCAAGAACAGTCAAAAAACAAATAATGAGGATATCTCTAGATGGATTCCCAATGAGGAACAGTTGCGTGCAGAATTCAAAGAAACACACTCTGGAAAATAAAGTCCAAACTTGTTCTAGCTGGAGAACACCCACGATTACACGGTGTGGAAAATGCAGCCAGAGAACAAATGCAGAGAGCACTGCATGTTGGCGTCTGCAAAGAAGAAAGCTCCAGGAGCAGCTGCGGCAGTATTCTGGCAACTGCTTTCGGCAAATCCTTTCATAGCATCTCATGAGGCTGAGCTTCAGCCCATGAAAGCTTGTGGGGGGGGGGTGTACACACATGTATATATATATACACATGTAAACACCCGCCATGTATACACACTCATATACATATACACACTTGTGTGTATGTGCACACATACAAGAGCATGTATATGTATATGTGTGTATACATGGTGGTGTTTACATATGTATGTATATATACGTGTGTATACACACACACACACACACACACGTGTTGTGTATAGATGTGCTCTCTGGAGGCCCCTTCCAGCCCTGCTTCTTTATGAACCGAATCAAGAAGAACCAAAAAATGTAACACATATGCACGTGCAAGTGCATGCATATACACACCTCTCAGGACTCTGCTACACGTTACATTTATTACACAATTAACAGGTGAATGGTGCAATAAATGGAGCCCAGCCGCACAGGCAAATCAATTATGGCAAGAGAAAAATGACCTTTTTGTGGGGCTGGGAACTTCTTTTTTTTTTCTTGTAGGAAAGCCAGGGACCGCTTTGTTTGCCGGGCTGATGTACTGTATCTTGAGAAGGAGCTGCTCATTTAAGAGAAAATGCTCCTTTTGCTAGTGTTCATGGACAAGGCCAAGAGTGACCAGCTGCGGGGTTACAACATACACACGTGTATGTATACCTGTGTATACTGTGTGAGTGTCTGTATATATGTGTGTGTATATACACACACACACACACACACACACACACACACATATGGAGAGAGACACACACAGACGTGTGTATAACCATCTCTCTCTCTCTCTCATTTAGGAGCCCACACGGTGCGGACCCCAGCGGGCGGCAGGGTGCGCAGAGGCGCGGTGCGGCCGCTGCCCAGAGCCCGGCCACCCCTCGGCCCCGCCCCGCGCAAGCCCGGTGTGAAGCCCAGCGACTCTCGACCGGGGTGGGCAGGGCCGCGGCGTCACTCACGTAGGCCGTGGCATCACTCCTGGCCCGCCGCCGAACAGGACGCGGGGGCAGCGCCGCCGCCGCCGCCAACCGAAATGCCGGCCCCGCCCCCTCGGACCTCTCCACTGCTCAGCGCGGGGGGGAGGCGAGGAGCGCGACGCGTCACCACAAGCGTATCCGGAGCCACCGCCGCTTCCGCCGGGGCAAACCATGGACAAAGCAGCGACCGCTCACTGGATCCCCCTCCCCGCACCCAGACGTCCTTCTGTGGAGCGAACACCCCGTTCCCGGAGTTCCCGTCCCCCCCCCGCAAACTCCAACCTGTTGGTCCGGCCCGTCCCGGTAGCTAAGATACGGCGTCGGACGCCGGAACCGGAACAGCGCAGCGATTGGCTAAACGCCACGCTAACGTAAAAAAGGGTGGAGTTTCCGAGTTGAGGGCAAGAGGAGTTCCCGGATGCTGAGGGGAGGCGAAGCGCTTGTTCCTCCTGTGCCTGCGGGTACTTGAGGTCCCGGGGAGTCGCGTGTTCTGGCGCCGCAGCCGGTGCCTCTTGACCT
>NW_005842487.1:355174-360174 GCF_000455745.1 Alligator sinensis | reverse complement strand
CTGCTGGAAGCTAAGGTATTTCTCCTCTGGGTTTCAGAGGGTTGCTCTTTCATACTTTAGTATTGTACAAGTGTTTTATTTACCTTGCAGATGGTTTGATATCGAAGGAAGATTGTGCCAAGCAAGAGACTGCTTTCCATTCACTTCTTCTCCTGGTGTGGTGTTTCAAGCATCTGTTCCCATGGTTTCTTAGTGTTCTCTCTGTACCCTTCTGATCAAGTTTCAGCAATGTGCATATTACAAGTCCATAATTATGCCTTCTATTTGTAATGGGTGAATATAGTTGTGGGTTGGTGAAATGTATGTCCACCTACTGCCATGTTATGTTATCAATTGTTAACCCAGGAAAAATGCAGTTGGTAAACACATCCTTTTCATGTCCATCTGGTCAGGAAAAGGAATCTGATATACTGCCATGATGATTATTTTTAATTTGTTTTGTTCTGTTTGTTTTTCACTGTTTATTTTTAGTGTCTGATTTTATGTACCAGCAGGGGCTGACCCACTTTTTACACCATATTCAGTGTTTGAGCAAAAAGGAGGAGAAAGCTGAAACAGTGGCACATTCAGATTTTTTTCCTTTCTCCTATATAAAGTTCTTCTTGCTGAAAGATTTCTTTAAGCTCACAGATATTATCCTATACATAAGCATACATTATGGTGGAGCTAAAACTCATTGAAATCCCAAAGTCCAGCACCCACTCTTAATTTAAGATAAGTTTAAGAAACTCTTGTATTTGTGTCTTTAACCAGGTAGCTGAAATAGTAATAGCCTCCACTCAAAACAGGAATATGTCACTGCCTAAAACAAAAGCATATGCAAGGTATAAGTGAATGAAAAGATTTCACTGGTTCTCATTATGCAAGGTTTATATGAAATAGAAACTGGTAAAATCAAGGGAGAAGCAGGGGCAGAAAAGTCAAAATTACAATAGCAACAAGCACTGGAATCACAGCCTGGAGAAAACCCGTGAGAGAATTTGGGGGCTAACAGGAATATTTTGGAGCTGTGCATAAAGATATTATTTTTTTACTCCTGCTGTGTTTGGGGAAAGGCAGTTTTGTATATTCTTTTTAAGTAAACAGGATTACATCAAAGAATGTCATGACACGATCAATTTCTCCTCCTAATGGGAGCAGCTCAGAATACCACAAATTTTGCTAACTGCCTAGATACAAATGGGCTAATAATAATTAATACCACAACTGAATGACTCATACTTGGAAACTTTCTATCATAAATCCAAATGGGATTCTATCTAAATCCAGTTGGGTTAAATCCAAATGAAATTGGTAGGTTTAATTTGCCTTTAAGATAATTGTAAGAGGTAATAAGCTGCTTTTTAGAAGTAGGTAGCTAAACAAGTAACTGTCTCCGAACTCAAAATACAGGCACAAGTGCTTGCCCAAGCCAAAGAAATCTGTAGGTTGCTGGAAAATTTAAGACTAACTGGGCAGATGGTCATCGCTGATTTGGGTGAGGGGGAGAGAAAGAGAGAGTGTGAGTATTGAGAAAGCTTAGATGGAGAAACAGTGCCACAGAGCTCAGAAACAGACTAAGAAAGAAGAGAAGACTCTGCCTGAAAAGGCATGAGCCACAAAAAAATCTAGAGAGACTTTCTGCATTGGTGGATGCTGTCTGAAAGAGCTATGTGATTGTGAGCAAGGGTATTCTCTTCTGTTATTTAATTACTCCTGCATTCAGGAAAATAGGATTTCATACACTCTTATAAATAAAGAAAATGATTCTATGATCAATTGATTCTCTTCCTACCTACAACTACTTGCAAGACTACACATTTCTAGCCAGCCACTCAGGTCAAAAAGGGTAAGTATAATTTTAAAATAGGGAGAAGCTATGAGAACAACAGAAGGCATGTGACCATGTAAATGCTTTTCCAAGTATTTCCAAGTGTGGTTTAGTGCAGGCAATTTGGAAAGAGGGATTGACAAACTGGGCCATAGATAGGCTAATAGCAACAACTGGAGAAGGAAAAAAAAATAATTTTTTCTTCCTTCTTCTTAGCTCTCCATGCCCAGATATTTGCATCTGCCATATTTTCATTATTTTTTTCTCCCAGGCCATCCCTTGGTGATCCCTAATTTAAAAACCATAGTTTTTAAATAAACTTTAATGATCCTGGCTTAAATCCCAGAGATGTATTACCTTATTATTATCTGAATTATGAATCGGCAAACTAAACAGAGAAATCTGAAATTGGTGTTGACTGATGTTGTTAAAGCAATACTATACTCTTTGATTGTTTTACACAGTCCATAAAAGAAGGTCTAGAAACAAGGTGGGGGGGAAGTGTAGAAGAAGTCATAGCTGGTCCCTGAAAGATACAGTAGAAAATTCCAGATGTCAGTAGGGCCACATCAAAGTGGCTTAAGTGAGGGAACAATACACACAATAAATGAGTTTGGTAAAGGAGTAAGGGAGAGAGTGTGACAGCCAAGAAAGGAAGAGGAAATAAGTATATAGAAAAGGACAAATATCCGGGAGCCAGCCTTTTCTTTTTAAATATCTGATTTCCCTAACACAATGATCAGCATGAGATAGAATATGCAAATAAGGTACGGTAATATACATACTGGAGGCAGTTCTTAACTATTTGTGAAATGTCCTGTGCAATAATATTAGAAACTCTGCCCCCTCTACAGCCTGCCTGTGGCTCTGACACACAGTTACCAGGCAGACTGCTTCTGGGCCATGGACCTGGGGTTCCAGGGTCTGTGATTCAGAACCATCCACCCATGCCGTAAATTACAGGCTCTTTGCGAGGGAACCAGAAGGCTGGGAAGCCTGACTTCAGCCCAGGCTCAGCTCCTTTTTCTGATGCAGAGAACCTGGAAGCTCTGATAAAAATCAGTGATTAAAAAATCAGGGTTTTTCTATTTAGCTCATATCTGTTTTTGTTTTGTTGTTTAAATTATAAAAATGTTTTGGTAAAAAAAGGGAAAACAAACTTCATAATTACATCAGAAATTAATACAATATATGTTAAGGCCTAAATAATCTATAACCTTTAAATATATATGCTGAATCCATCAGCCTCTATCAAAATTTTTGAGTTACAGGCTAGTTCTCTATATAAAGAAAGAATCTGGGAAACCATCTAAATTCAACTTGACTTTTTAGGTCAAGATTTGTAAATATGGCTTAATAGGTCACATACTGTGTTAAAGACTAGATTAGGGGTCAGCAACATTTTCAGGCAGAGTGCCAAAAACACCCTCAACATCGACTTGTAAGATATTGGTGTACTGGGGCAGATGGAGGGGGAGCTGTGAGGGGCCCGATCCTTATTGTGGCTGTTCCCTCCATTTGCTTTGTGGCGTGCGTGCCAAACAAAATGCCTTTGTGTGCCACACTCTGGCACCAATGCCGGGGAGACCTGGAGCTGGGCGACTAGGTTCAAAAGACTGGCAAAGTAATCACAAGTATGAAGAGTCAGCCTCTGACTCCAAAATATGCCATACATATCTTACCAGGATCATCTGCTGAGCTTATGTGGGTGGTCATCCTGCTGTTTTAATGCAGCTACTTAAATCATAAATACAATGTCTGTTATCTTGTAAGTAGGCAACAGAGATTATTCATTATGTTCTGATGTACAAAACTTCAACTTTAATAAGAATCTTAACAATATTGTAATACATAATTGTCTTAAATAAATGTTTGTAGTTGGAGTACCCCATCCTCGGTAGCAAAATAGATGTACTACTTTTAAATGTAAAGATTTAATTTAGTTTTAAACCTATGTGTTTGACATGTCATATCAACCAATGAGAATGCACCTTTTTTTTTATTTTTTATTTTTTACAAATTATGTGAAATACAAATGGAAAAATTATTAAACTTGATTATATATATATTAAGGCTTTGCTCTGTATGATTTAAATCAGTCCAGCCTGTCTGAGACTCCAAACTGGAAACTTAGAGCTCTCAGAGTTTCCAGGCTCCCTGCTGTGGAACCAGCACTTGGAAGTCCTGGGGCAGGTTCCTGTGGTTTGTAGATCTGCAGTAATTAATTTGACAGGGCTGCCCTGGAGCTAGAGGTTCAGGGGGTCCCCCAGGGCTGCTCAATGGAATTGACATTCTATTCTGTTATTAGCAGTTATGGATCTGACAAGAATGTAAGTTTTCCAGAGCAGCTGCAGAGCTCCTGTGAGCTTCCTATGGGTTGGACATTTTATTTTAGGTCCAGTGCAGACTGAAACTGAATTAGGAGGATACTTTTTTTCCCTCCAGCAAACAGAAAATCCTGCTTTTTGGCTAACTGTGCTCCAAAGGGAGTCTGAGCCAAATGGATTATGTTTGCTCCATGTTTTCTTGCATCATTAATGTACAATGTTACTTCACTACCCCTACCTTTACCCCTATGTTTCCTGAAGTCTGTGATATTTGTACTTATAATATGATTCTTCTTCTATCATGTTTCTGCTATTCCTCTGATATCCAGTTTAACATCTGGCCCAGTAGTTAATGTGCTCATTCTGTTGCCCAAGTTCCTTGCATCAGTACACAAACATTTTGGTTGTTTCTCAACCAGTTTATCCCATTTCCTTGCTGGATTAGACAGTCTTTCTACCAGCAGTTCTTGTCTACTGCTTTCATCGATATTAGTGCTTGAACCCTCTTGTTCTTCATTTCTTTCCGTCTGATATTGCTTTATATAGATTGCTGTGGTTTTATTAACCAGTTTTCCTTTTTTGTGTTTTAAAACCAGGTATATATATTATACATGTCTTTCCCAACTATCCCTCAATTTTCAGTATAAACATCTTTTTATCAGTCAAGCCAGCTTTGGTCCCAGAAGGTGGAATCTTTTTTCATGAAAGCCTCCCTGTGGTCCTAAAACATTTATCTCTTCACCAGTTTCTGAGTCACGTTTTGATCATCATATTGTTCATAGATTCATAAATTCATAGATGTTAGGGCCGGAAGGGACCTCAATAGATCATCGAGTCCGACCCCCTGCATAGGTAGGAAAGAG
>NW_005842487.1:348118-351971 GCF_000455745.1 Alligator sinensis | reverse complement strand
GAGCACTCGTCGCCTCCTCCTCTGGGTCCTCTTGGATCTCTTGACCTGTTCAGAGTGTGAAGAATGTGGTGTTTCTTCCTGCCCAAGGGTTTCCTCCTCCCCTTCCATCTCCTGCAGGGTCGCCAGGGCCTCGTACCTGTTCTCCAGTTGGACTGGAGGAACTGGTACCTGTTCGCTGCGAGCAGCTCTGGTCCTGGATGTGACCATCTGCCACTCTGCTGTGGAGGGCATTCCCCGGGCTGCTTCTTCCTTGGGTGCCTGGTCCTGCAGGGAAAGGAAATAACTGTCAATTTCATCCTCCGCCTCCCTGATACCCCTCAGCCTGCTAACCTCCTCCCGGAACTCCCTTACCTGTGCCTCCAGATCCCTAAGACGGGCACCCGCCGGACAGGTGTGGGGGCCCCCAATCTCTGCCCCCCCCCGGCCCTGCTGGGGATCCCCCACAGGCCAGGAGGTAGGGGGACATCAGCTCCCCCATGGGCTCGGTCTGGGTGGAGGCCTCAGACCAGCCCCGGTTAGCCTTGTCCCCCTGGGCAGAGGCCCTAGCAGCACTCCTCGTGGACACCGTTCTAAGCTGATGTTATTGTTATTGTTATTCCTTTGCCTTCTGTCTCTGGGTATTAGTTGAATTCCACTAAGAATCAACCAAGCCTCCCCTATTTGGAGAGACTTTCCTAGCTTTTCATAGTTATCCTTCATTCATTCCTGTGGGAATCCAGCAGTATCATTTGTCCTGATGTGAGTCATGTTTTGTGGGTTCTTCCCAGGCAGCAAACTTACTATTCTTTTGATCCACCCTGATGACAGCTGCCTCCTCCTGGTGTTTATGGCAGTAAATAGATGTCTCATTTGACATAGGCCTCACTGTCCTGGTGTTTAACCTGGATCAAAACAACTGCAGCTCAGTCATTTACACACATTGCCCTTCCAAGCTGTGCTGCTGTTCTGGAGAAGTACAACACCTGTCCTCTGATAGATTAGCACACAGACCTGTCCTTGAAAAAGTGCAATAACCTTACAGAGGCATGCAGCCACATCTTGGGAAAAAGTGTTAGAACATTTTATTCCACATACTTCAGAGGAACTTGAAGTGGGACACTGGACCTGTATATCTGTGGGATCCCAAGATAAAAAGCTTTCTCCCAAGACAATGCAATATTTATGTATAACCCATGTGATACTCCAGTCCTTTCTCTTCTGTTTCTTTCTTTTCTTTGTAAATCATCTCATCTCCCATGCTCTTCTCCTTGTTCCTCCTGGGGCTCTGGTCCCTTGTCTTCTCTTGGTCCCTTCTTGGTCCTTGGTCCCTTCTCTCTTTTCATGGTGCTAGAGGCTCATTTCTTCTTCCTTGCCATCCTGTCTTTTGTTTTTTCTGCCTGCTTCTTGCCTTTCTCATCCATGCAGCAAATCTCAACTCAGTTTCGTCTCCACTAGCTGGTCTCTATTGTTAATTGCCATCACTTTTGTACTCTGTGCATTTTGTCAATAATGATTTTGTAAACATAAGTTTTCATGCTTTTATTTTGGCTCAGAGCTGGGAGGTGGGGGAAAGACAGACACATCTGCAGCACATGTGCCACAAGTGGCATGAGCAGCTTCTGTGTGGGGCGGAGGGCATATCAGGGAGGAACTAGGCAGCACACTGGCAGAGAAAGCAGGAAGCAAAGAAGCAGATCAGGGAGGGGAAGGGGATCAAAGTGGTACTTGGGGAAGGTGTGCAGCTAGTTTGTAGCACATCTGCCAAAGAAATTAGCTTGGGGCTAAATGGCATAGCTTTGAGATTAAGTTTGTGATGGCCATGTTATCACCCATTCAAATATTAGAAGAATGGGGGTAAGTAAATACATGCTGCAGGTTGGCCACCCTTGCTCTGAACCAAAATAAAAGCAGGAAAACTTTTACTTATCAAACCATTATTGACAAAATTCTGGTTTCCTCTCTTTGGATTTATTAAGACCATTAAAAACAATTGTTTTAGTGTCTTCCATGGCCACGAGTGATTCTACCACACTTCCTAAGCATCCAGATTCATATTAATTGTCCCACATCAAACGTTTCCTTTCCTCTGACTGTTGTGCCTAGTACTATTTGGGGGTCTCCATCAGTTTGCAGAACTGAAAGCCCAGTTTGTAACCTCATTGGGGCTGAAACATGACCCATAAACATAATTAAAAATAACACAGTTAAAACTAACAGGTGGGCCCTTAGAAATAATGTATTTCCGTCATTTTTAAAGGGTATGTTTTAAAATAATCAGATTTTTTTAAAATAAGATCACAGATTGGATCTGGGCTCTCACCCCAGAATTTTTTTTCCCCTCCAAGGGCAAAGAATATGTCTGGTTGTAAACTGTTCGTATAATATATGGAGGCTTGGGTTGCATAATTTTTATCACACGTGTCATGAATTAACCCATTGCAGAAAAGGACCTGGGGGGTTACAGCAGGCAATAAGCTGAATATGAATGAAGAAACCTAACAGCATACTGGGCTACATTAGTAAGAACATTGTCAGCAGATCAAGAGAAGTGATTGTTTCCCTTTTTTTAGAACCGGTGGGGCCACATCTGGAGTACTGTGCCCAGTTTTGGACCCCCAGTACAGAAAAGAGGTGGACAAATTGGAAATAATCCAACAGGGCAATGAAAATGGTTGGGGGGATGGTGCACATGACTTATGAGGGGAGGTGGAGGTAACTGGGCTTATTTAGTCTGGAAAAGAGAAGACTAAGGGGAGAGTTAATAGCAGCCTTCAGCTACCCCCAGTTCCAAGGAAGGTGGAGCTGGACTGTTCTCAGCTGTGGCAGATGACAGAACAAGGAGCAACTGTCTCCAGTTGCAGCAAGGCAAGTTTAGGTTAGAAATCAGGAAAAAAACTCTCTCACTAGGAGGGTAGTAAAACACTGGAACAGGTTACCCAGAGAGGTGTAGTGGACTCTCCATCCTTGGAGGTTTTTAAGACCTGGCTAGACAAAGCCTTTGGCTGGGATGATCTAGTTCAGGCTGACCCTGCTTTGAGCAGGGGGTTGGACTAGATGACCTCCTGAGATCCCTTCCTGCCATAAATTTCTCTGTTTCTATGGATAAGTTGTTGGCTGAAGCCATGCCCACTGTATGTGCCTTTTTTTATTAGTTAATCAGTGCTCATTGCTATTGCAACCTAAGGATTGCGCTGCAAAAAATGTCCACAGCCTACAGTTATCCTGCCAATGCTTGTCCAGCTCAGAGGCTTATTGATGGCCCCAAAAGATTAGCAGACAGCCCATTCTTGAAGTCACTGATGGCAACACACTTGTCTGGGCTTAAAACCACTGTTAACTGAACTGGAGATGATGCTACATCTTGAATCAGCAGAACCTGAAGAGAATTTCTTGTATTTTCTCTCTCTCTGTTTTTAAATATCTATTGGGAACATCTCTGTTACTTTTACCTCATGATTTGGGACTTCACCCCTTGGCATTTCCTCGGGGCAGTGAAAGTTAACTCTGGTGTGTGTCATGGTGGCCTTCAGCTCTTTCTAGGGGGCGCAGCCAGGGGCTGTTTTGGTGCCTTATTGCCGCCACATGGATGTCCCCGCTGGGATCTCCCCTCATCGTGGCACAGCGTCCTAGAGGAGCCGGGCTGGAAGGAAGGGACCTCAGAGGTGCAGTCCACCCCCTGCCCGAGGCGGGCTCATCCCTAGCCAAACGTTTCAGATTTGCCTGCGCCGAGGCCCGCAGGTTTGTGGGGCCGGGAGGAGGCGCGTGAGGCGGCCTGCAGCAGCCCGGGTGCCCGGCTCATCCCGGCGCCCGGCGCCCGCCCCCCGCGGCCGGGCCGGGGGAGGGAGATGAGGTCATGGGCGGGGAGGGCGCTGCG
>NW_005842487.1:347371-347948 GCF_000455745.1 Alligator sinensis | reverse complement strand
GCCCGCGCGGCAGCTCCGAGCCCGGTGAGTGAGTGAGTGCTCGGCCGGCCGGGGGGCTTGGGGCCGGGAGCAGTCGGGGATTCCCGCTGCCCCCGGGGGATCCCAGCAAGACCCAGGCTCTTGCCTGCTCCCGTGAAACCCGGGCGACCTTCACAGGGACATGTGGGCGGGGTTATCCCATCCCAAACTGGGCCTGGGCTGGCTAGGGAGGGAGCTCTGCCTTTGTTCCCAGCCTCTGCCACCAACGGAGCTTTTAAATATTAACGCCCTCCCCGCCCCCCCTTCCAGCCTGGATTAAGTATTCGCTGTGAGCCAGGTCACCATTCAGGACCCGAGCTCGCACGTGTTCAGGAGCCCCGTGGGGTCAGTTGTGACCCTGCCAGCAAGGTTCATTAGAAGAGGAGGGGCAGAGTGTTTTAACCCCGGTTTGGTTTAATTTGAGGTGAGGCTCTGAGGGAAAAAAAAATCCCCTCCACACGCTCTGCTGAGGGAAGTTTATCGTTGGAGGGAGGGAAGAGACAGGAAGATGTCCTGGAGAAACTGGAGCCTCAGTGAAAGGGTCAGAAGCCCGACTCTT
>NW_005842487.1:328575-347340 GCF_000455745.1 Alligator sinensis | reverse complement strand
CCTTACCATGCATCCATGCTCATGAAGTTGGGGGATTAAAGCCCTCCCGTGCCCCTTGCTGTCTCCTTTAGAATCGTCCATGCAGCCGAATTTAGGAATGTAATCCGGTGTAAGCACTGCTGTGCGTTGAGACTGTCGTGCAATCAGTTTGTTGCTTGGGCCTGGAGAAGGATGATTAGCAGGATGGAGGGGCTTCCATGTGAGGAAAGACTGAAAAGAGGCCTAGTCTTTTTCGGAAGAGATAGGCTTGAGGGGGGATATGACAAGGGTTTACAAACGGCTAAATGGCAAAGAGGAAGTAAATGCGGATATATTATTGACTCTCTAACAGCCCAAGAAGTAGTGGGTCACGAAATGAAACTAGTAGGGAGAAAGTTGAAAATGAATGAAAGGATGTTCTTTTTCGCACGGTGTGTAATTGAAGTGTAGAGCTTGTTCTCACCAGACATGAATGACTGGTACCTCCCAAGACGGGGGGCTCCATGGTGGTGAGCGGGGACCCCCTGGAGATGCTGGTGGCTGCATCAGCAGTGATGGGGGTGGGGATGGCGAGCAGCAACCACCCGCAGAAGCCAGTGGTGGCTTTGGCAGTGGCTAGTCTTGGGGTAGAGGGGGCATGTGCGCCCCCCCCCATGTGTTTGCCTATGTCACCAGATATTGTGGGAGCTGACAGTCTAGCCAGATTCAAAAATGGTTTGTACAAATTCTTGGAGGAAAGGGGCATCCATAGCTATTGAGTGTCAGAATTAAGGGTACAGCCTCTGAATTGGAACTTTCTAGACAAATGCTGGAGGCTGCAAGTGAGAAAGGAATAGTAGGGGGAAACACCCCTGGTCATGCCCTGTTCAGCCTTTTAGCAACCACGCTGGCATTGTGTGACACAGGCCAGTTTGATGCATAGGGTTAATGTGGACTTAACATGCACACAGTAACAGTTAGCCTTCCCTGTTATTACAGGGGACTGTTGGGTATGTGTTAATTGATTTTGGGAGATAACTAATGAAAAAACAAGCTGTGACACGCAGGATATGGGACAAGATGGATCTATGGTCTGACCCAGTAAGTGGCAGTTCCTATGTCCTTATGTTCTTAACTGTTTTGGTAATATCAATCGGTCCTCTTCTCCTGGCTATGCTGGACCTGGGTTGTGTTTAAAAATGACTTTTTCAGAGTTTCCCTAAGTAGTGTGAGGGGATGGGAAGTCTACCCTAGGAACTATGTCATCCCCCATCTTCCCTCAGGTTGCCTATAACCTGCTTTGGATACAACAGAACAAATCTCTGTCTGTATTTAACAAGAAACCTATGCTGAAATTGTGCTAGCAGTATGTTTTAATGTGGTAGTTGTATATCTTTACTGGGGCACCTCTTAACTTCAGGTGAAACTGTAGCAAAGACAAGGATGTTTGTTGCTTTCACATGAGTTAGTGGGTTGAAACAAGTCTAGGCTCTTTCCCACATGTGGGCAGGATTTACATGTCCATTTAACTTTTTGTTTGAAAAAAAATGTAGTCCTCGTAGTTGTACAGATGGTTTTGACAGTGCGCACAGATTGCAACTGAGGAAATCTGTGGAGGTAGCAGAGGACTTGTGGACCTGCTTGAACAATTGGGGTTGGTAGGGTGGTTCTGATGCTGCTCTGGTTAGCATAAACAGCAGTGTGCCTAAAAGGGTCCAAATCACATGCAAGTAGATGTTTTCTTTCTGTAGTTTGGTCTGACTTTCAGATATGCTCAGTGCTCACAACTCCTACTGAAGGTGGTAGCTGCTGCAGCATCTTAGTACCTCTGCAAAGTAAAGCCAGTTTAATCTGGTGTTGCAAATACTGAGGCAGCAGGCAGTGCAATGTGAGTTTCTTTTGTGCATCTTAACAGGATATTAATTTGTCACCTTTTTATTAGATAGTGGCCCTCCATATTGGTGGAAATCCAGACAGGATTTGCTTGATGGGGAAGAATCTGAGTACCATGTACCCCACTCATAACCTCTGAACTGGAAAAAAGACCATGCACTTCCTAATGTATGTACTTAGACCTATTATAAACAGTGCTCATTAACTGTATAGCACTGCCAGTGCTGTAGCATTAGCTGAATAGTTCCACTAATCTTCAAAACTTCTAATAGTCGGTTTGCCAGTTGCCATTAGAAAGCTTGAAAGTAATGGGCATGAGTAGATTGCAGAACTGCTATTTAAAGCCCTGAAAACAAGAGGAGATGTCAGTTTCCTGTCTGCTTAGTTTCCATGATTTTCAAGGCCTCCAATGGCAGCCCTTTGATAGCTGCTTTCCCTTCCCCATTTCTGGAGCAGTTATGCAAAGCATACTTAGATTACCAAGTAGACAGTGGGGCTGAAAGATGCTACACCCTTAAGAAGTATACACATATTTTGAAGTTTGTTACAATGTAAGCAAAAGGCAGTGAAGTGGAACTGGCATTGTGTTAAAACACTGAAGTGAATTACCTACTTATCCAGTATGCATGTAAGTGCTCTCCTGTGTTCCACTAAAGCAAAAGTGAAATCACTGTTTGGCATAGAAGGGAGCAAAATCAAGAATAAGAAACCTACTACTTTTGCTGTCTTCACTTCCTACCCTGCTGCTTCTTGCACCTTAACGGGTTTTACATATTCCACTCCTAGTAGGCCATCTACTGCTGCTGTCTCACCCTATGTAGCTTAGTCTGATCTTACTCTTTCCATTTTCTCTGGTGTGGCTGTTTTGCACCCTGCCTTGCTATCTTGCTTGCCTCTGGGATATGAGAGTAAGATTTGAACTTTAAAATGAATTCAGGAATAGATCATTACTAGAAGGGGAATAGTGGGGGATAGTGCTGAAACTTCCCAGGGCAGAGTACATGGCAGATAAAGTAAAGGCTGGACTTTTCAAAATAGCTCAGCTGCCATTTAAGTACTTAAATGGTCAGAATGGGAACAGCTAGCACTGAGTCCTTTGGAAAAAATCTAACCTTAAGTGCAGCTCAGTATTGGAATAGATCAACTGTTGCTTGTGAGGAAGCAAAAAGAAGAAAAGGTTAAAAAAGGAAAACCTTGCACCCTGTGTTCTTTAATTCTCTTCCAGGGAGCAAAGGAAAGGCAGCAAAAAGGGGAAAAGTATTCTCACGTTCTCTCTCTGGCTCACCTCCTGTTTTAAAATATCCAATTCTCTTGTATATCTACATTAGCAATCTTCAGGAAACTACGTATTGTTTGTTCAAGTTGTTCAGTGGTGCTAATGGTTCGAGTGATACTGTATAAAGAGATGGTGGTAGAAAAATGTCTATGTCATTTAGCTGCCATTTGAGCACTTAAGTATATTATCTGCTTAAAAAGCAGGAGTGGTAGAAAATCTATCAGAGTGTTAACATGGTCATGGGCATTATTTTTGTAACTACGTTTCTATAGCTGATCTCTTCATACTTATCCAGACCCTGGTATGTGCTTGGAAAAATAGCTTGCCTCTTTCATTTTACTGTAAGTCAGTGTCTCCTTTAATAAATGCCTGAATATTTTAAAATTCTTCACTCAGGTGACTTCAGTACAATGAGAAATTTGTAATGTCTATCTTCACAACAGTTCCTTACAGAGTTAAAAAGGGATATATTAAAAACATCTTGCCACTTTGATTTTTCACATGAAACTAGAAGTCATATGTCTTTAACTTGTTAACTTTTATAACAGTGGTGCTGTGCACATGTGCACAAGTAGCAGAAGAGTGGTACCTTGGTATGGTTTTTAAGTGACCACTTATTGATAACAATGCTTGTTGATATAAAAAAATAAAATTGCTGTCATAGATGTGTTATTGCTTATTGATTCCTGGAATAAAAACAGGTTTGGATAGAAACTGTAGACTAAACAAACTTTCAAAGAAAGTGTAAACAATTTAATAAATTGAACAGCTACTTTCCAGTTATAATATCTGCTAAGTTGTTTAGTATCTTACCTTAAAAAAAGTGTGCAACAATACTCTTCACTTCTTTATAGGAGAAATCTAAACAATCTATTGAACTTAAAAATGCTCATGCTTTGATGGTAAAACTTGGGGTTGCATTTCTGTAATTTGATCCTCAGGAGGAGACCTTTTATATCACTGGAGCTCTGTACTGACGAGTGTTGGTCTGTCTGGATCCAATGGAAGGATCAAGGCTATTAGAAGGGAAATACAATCTTCAGAATGAACTTCCTGTTAATGCATATACCCCTAAGAATATTAAGTAGCATCTGGTATGAAACCTTTCTGCTTACTAATTGACTTAATAAGTGGAGTTCCTCAGGCATAGTAATACCACTTCAGAAGTAACAGTAGTTCAATTTCTTTTGCCTCTTGCAAAAAAGGAAGAATATGGAGTGTGTGTACTTTGCTTAGCATATAAGCTTGTTTTTTTTTTGTTTTTTTGTTTTTTTTTAATCAGATTTGTGCTCTGACCCCAGATTTTTTTTTCCTCTGACGGCATAGAATATGTCTGGTTGTAAATTGCTCATATAATATAGGAAGGCTTGGATTGTATAACTTTATCACATGGGTTATGAATAAATAAATCTTTGGCGAAAGCTGTTCCCATGTTATTTGACCTTTTTATTTGTTAATCAGTGTTCCCCATTTTATTGTAATTTTTTGATTGAGGTACAAAAAGCGTCCATGTCCTAGAGTTAGCTTACTGATTTCTATCCAGCTAAGAGGCTTATTGATAGCACAAAAAGATTAGCCAAGAGATAATTCTTCAATTCAATTATGGTGGCACATTTGTCTTGGCTTAAACCATTTTTAACTAAACTGGAAATGATTCTACATCTCGTCTTATCACCCTTCCTGGACAGGGTGGGTTTAGGACTGCACAAAATCCTGAGGAATTATTGTAAACTTCACGCAACTCTGAGTCACTTAGTAACATCATAAGGAAACATGAACGTTTTTTCTGATGGATAAAATACACCAGGCGCCTGATGTTTCCACTTCCTTCTAGAGTAAAATTTTCAAAATCCCTCGATTTGCTTGCATTCAGTGGTGGAGGGAATTAGAAAGGAGGAAGCAGCAGAAGTTATTAGAGAGTTCCCTTCTGTCTCTTAGATTACATTTCATTATAACCCCAAACAACCTGAATGCTTGTTTGTAGATGCAAGAATAAGGTAATAATGTTTGTGTAAATATATCTGTTGCTCTGGCAGGCTATTGTTGGTCCACTAACACTGACAAATACGTCGTGGGGAACTCAAGTTAATTAAGTTTATATCATCTATAACTTGAGTGTAAGATTAGATAACTTTTTACAAAAATGAATGTGTGTGTATATGTTTTACTTAAGCTAACCTTTAGCACATTACTGTTCTAATGGCACACCTTTGATGGTTTGGTGAATACCCAAATCTTAATTCATATACTTTTATCTATTATTTTGACACTACCCAAGCTAGTATGTGGTAGGATTAGGTGACTCTAAGGGAAAACAGTGTTAACTGCTTAAGTTTTCCTGGATATACACTTAAAAAAATGATTTATTATTCTCTTGTCTTCTCAGCAAGCTTACTTTCATTCTTTTGAAACCTGCACAAAAATATATTTATGTAACATCTGCTGGGATTTAAGCACCAGAAAAACACTATTATGCATAGATTGTAAAGCCAGGAGAAAACATCAGATTGTCTTAGACATACATCAGTATGCTAGAAACTGTGTTAATTAAATTACCGGTAGGTATCTGGAAGTGAATGGGGATTCCCCTGTTTATTTTTTTGTTCTGTGTATTCATGGGTATGCTGAGGACTGACGTTGATATTTCTCTTTTTTATGGCTATCCCTCCATACAAGGATGATGTCTGCTGGGTGGGGGGGGGGTGGTTACTGGTCAGCTATAAGGTGGCTGAGAAATCCAGTCCATGCACTGTAGCTGATGTTTTGGACTGATACCAAAGGCCGATTATTAACAAGCCATATTAGCTGATACTGATCCGATTGCTGATATGCAGCTCTGCAGCTTGGAGAACAGCATATGGCTGGTAAATCTGAGGGAGGGAAGGGCATGGGGGGTGCAAATCAAGGCAGCCACAGTGAAGGGCAAGGGCCTGAGGCAGGGGTACGTACTACACAGCTGGGGTAGGGCAAGGTGTGGGACAGCCGGTGGCTCATTTGGGGAGCGGGAAAGGGCAATGGCTACTTCTGGCCATTCCCCTCACTCCCACCCTCCGCACCTCCCAGACAAGCCACTCATGGCTCCATCCTGTGCCCTGCCCTGCTCCAGCTAGGCAGTGCCTGCTGCAGCCCCACTCCCTCCCTCTCTCTGGGGGTCTCGATCTGTTCTTTCCCCAAACATACTTACCAGCTGGATGCTGCTCTCCATGCTGCTGGGTTGCACGTCTACCCGTGTGCATGCTACGTCTGCACGTGTGCACGTGGCATTTATCGGTGACATAATCGGCCACATTGGCCAAAAAAACCTGATTGCTGATAATGTCTATTTTCCTTTTATTGGTGCTGATACGATATGGACTAATGTATCGTTATACCTCTAGTGCTCTGCAGGTCTTTCCACAAACATGACAAGTGGTATCTTGGAGAGGCAGGGGGCGCAGCTTTTGGCCAGGATGTTGTGTGCTTTCCTTCCTCCTCTGCTGTTTCTTGGCTTCCTGAGCAAGACGGTTCTCTTCCAAGTGGGCTGTGGCTTGATGTATGGTGCAGTCATTGAGACCTGTTCTCTACATTGAGGCACAGTTCTCTACGCCTCTCATGAGATACTAGTCTAATGTGATTAACAGACCAAAGTTAGTTAAGTTCACTTTTAGATCAGTGTGTGTTTTGTGCATCAATGTGTAATTCTTTAAAAAATGAAAATAAATACAGATATGGATCTAATACTAAATTTGAGGTTTTAATCTAATAAAAGTCAGAAAGTTGTAAGTTATGGTCTCACCACAGCTATAAACTCTTGTTTCATTGTGAATATCAAGGTGCATTTGTGATTAGAAATATGACTTTCTAAAAATGATCTCTCCTTACTCAAAATCTGCTTCCTGGGGGGACTGAGAATTTTCTAATTACTGACTAAAATGGGACTTTTTTGTCACTTGCTGAAGTAGTGTGGTTTTTTTGTTCGTTCAGCATGAGCCATTGAAAGAACAGAGTCACTTGAATATATCAGGTTAGGTTTATAAATAAGAGGTATAAATTTATGTTAGGTTTATAAATAAGAGGTTGGGGTAGGAATCATAACTTCATTTTTCATTTGTAAATGGATAAATATGAGAGACAGAAACAGTCCTGGGTGCTGCTTTTTGTGTAACTGTTTTAAATAATTAAAAGTGACTTTACATATTACTTGATATGTGCTAGGGGTGCACCAATAGAGATTTTTGGGGCTGATACCAATAGCTGATTTTTAAGGAGGCATACTGGCTGATACCGATCTGGTTTTCTATACATCTATGTGCAGCTGGTAAGTCTGTTGTGGTGGATGGGGAGAGGGGAGGGAAGGGACATGGGTGGGCAGATCAACGCCCCCACAGTTAGGGAGGGGGTGGGACAGGGGCTGGCTTAGGTGCTGCCCAGCTGGGGCAGGGTGGGGCACGGGACAGAGCCGTAGCTTTTCCAGGGGGTGTGGAGAGGGGGAGCGTGTGCCCCTGGATTTGCGTGGGGTGGGGCAGGCTGGGGGCTGCACTGGGCTCTTCCTGGCGAGGTGGGGCTGGGCTGAGCTGTGCTTGGGTTAGGTGGTCGCAACACTGGGAGGGGGCTACGGCTTAATTTGGGTTGGCTGCAATCCCCCAGTAACCTCCCTGCTTCTGCCTGCCCCGAAAGCAGCCCAGCCCAACCCAGCCCCCACCCTGCCAGGAAAAGCCCGGCATAGCTCCTGGCCCCAGCCTGCAGCTGTAACCTGCCCTGACCCGTCCCCTGCAGACCTGGGGGTACCCCCCCCCCGGTGCCCTCCTGGGGTGTGCACAGTGGTGGGAGCTACCCCCCAGATGAGCCATGGCTCCATCCTGTACTCCGCCCCATCATGGCTGGGCAGTGCCTACCCCTGTCCCAGCCCCACTCTCTCCCTCACCACAGGGGGTGTTGATTTGCCCCTTCCCTCCCTCCTCCGCATCTACCTCAACAGACTTAACAGCTGCACTCAGCTCTTCAAGCTGCTGGGCTGTTTTTCTCACTGCCTGCATGCTGCACTGCAGCGGCGCACATGCACAAGCATTTATCAGCCAAATTATTGGCCACATCAGGCTGATTTCTGATATAGTAAATTTTCTTTGTATCGGTGTTGATCTGATATTGGACCGATGTATTGGTGCCACTCTATGTGCAAATTACAGTTCAGATCTGTTTAAACATTTCCCTCATTCCCTCTTCACTACACTGGCACCTTGAATGTACTAGTTAAGGCTCTTGGACTGATTCCTGCTCCCCTTCAATGGAATTGTTTTGATCTTTTAATGGTTATGGCACAGTTGCAACATCTGTATACTTTAGGAATGATGGTACTATTTGAAGAAGTGTGAGACTCCTGGAGGAGGGAAGCAGACATGGCCTTCTTGTAGAGCGGCTTTCTTTTACAGAGCACTTCCACAGCTGAACAGTCGCACCTCTTGGCTCTTTTAAGAAGAAATGTCAGACTACTTAAAAGAACTTTTCCACAATAACACCTACTTCTGGGATTTAGAATCTAATGCATGCAATGATGTGGAATTACAATATCCTGTTTAAGGTGAAGAGAAGTTCACTTTAGTAGTAGGGAAGATCTTTTTAGAAGTCCTAATCATTCAGTGAAGTCTGTGCTCTTAGGACCTCATCAGGTATAAATCAAGAGCTTGTGGCTACAGTTCATGGGTATTCTGTAACTTTGTCAAGTGCCAAATACTGTACTACTGACATCTATTTTAAGAGTGACTTGACAGTTTGAATTAGTTTCTGAGGACACCATAAGTCAAAGATAAAACAGTTTGACACATAAATAAAATGCAGCTTTATCTAAAATGACTGTAACCTTTGGTTATTTCATCTTGACTTCCTCTGTAACAGCTGCTACAAAACTTGTGCAGGACTTCCCCAATATGCAGAAGGAAAGGATTGAGAAAGTTTAGATCCTGATACTAATTGGCTGTATAGAAGTTGTTCCTATTGCAATCCTATTGGATATCTTCCATTTCAATATTCTACAAGGTGATGGTCTCAATAGATGTGGGAGAGCAGTGGATATGATGTACCTTGACTTTAGCTAAGCTTTTGACAGTGTCTTCTGTGATGTTCTCATTAGGCTAAAGTATGCTGTCTAGATGAGTGGTTCTCAACCAGGGATGAGAATCACTGGGGTGCCACAAGATCTTTTGAAGGGTGCCATGAGGTGTGAGGAGATATGTGGTTTTGGGGAGATGAGTACAAGCTGAGGCTTGTCCCTGCTTGGCTTCTGCCCTGCCTCCACTGGCCAGCCCTTCTGTGAAAAGGTAAACACTGTAATAAATTCATTTTTAAATGGATGATGCTCAATCTGCAAAAGTTAGAGGGGTACCTCAAATCTAAAAAAGGTTGAGAACCACTGGTCTAGATAAAACTATTATAAGCACTTCACTTAAAGAACTTTCAAAATGATCTATAAACATACTAATTAACTGAATTTCACATTAGTTGTTCCAACTATATAGTTGGTCCAATAAAAAAAAATACTACCCTTACCTCTTGCATTAAGCTTTACAACACACTTATGAGTTCTAAAATTAGTGTTCCTCTATTTTGCAAAATGCTAAGGGGAAGAAGTTAAGGAAAACTGGATTAAAGAAATTCAAAATTCATCTGACCCCAGCGTTTTTTCCTGCCCAGGGCAGGGGGTCAGACTCAAAGCCAGTCTCCTGATTTGCAGCCTGTTATCTTAGTCCTGAGATCATCCATCTCCTATGATCAACAGACTTATTCTATGTCTGGCCTCAAGACACAAGAGAATAGAACATCTGAGCTCTAAGGAATTGCCTCTAACAGGGAACTGAAAAGTGCAACTTTCTCAACAAGGTTTGATATTATAGTTTTTTTGGGATTGGTAGCTGTCATTCTTCTGAACTATGTACAAATAGAAAAGAGGCGGTCTCTACTGGGAAGGAAATGGTATGCATAAGAAGTTTCAATTTTTTATGTTGTACACATCTGGAATGCAGGATTTTTAAATAGAAACACTGTCAGATTCTCAGCAGTAGTGAGTCTAGATGACTGCTGACATCTTTATCCAATCTCAAACTAGTAATAAAATTGTATTCTGGGATAGCAGGGTAGTTTACTGGCTGACTGGTATGTTGGGAATCTGTGATTCAGGGCTCAAATCTGATTTTACTACTTAATTTTCAGTGTGGGACAATTGGAGTGAGAAAGAACAGGTCTTTGAGATGGGGAGCACCAATTCTCAGTGCTCACTAGTGATCAATAGTGTAATAAGGGTGGGGGTGAGGGGACCAGGGCAGCAGTAGCACCACTAGGCTCTGCTTCTGTGTGGTGGTGGTGCAAAAATAGCTGCAACTGCGGCAGCGGTTGATAATGCCACTGCGATCAACACTGTGGCAGCCAGCACTGCCCTGCGTATCACATGGCTGCCCAGCTACACCTCTGCTAGTCACTCTCTAGACTGGTGGTTTTCAGCCTTTCTCAACTGGAGGCACCCCTCTGAAAATGCTGCCTCTTATTTCCATAGTCAAAAATATGAGTGAAAACTATAATAGAGAAGGGGTTTTTTTCTGTTGCAGAGAACTCAGAAAGACCACAACAGGTCTGGGTGTTTTTAACACTCTGGATTTCTGTTGGAAATCATTGGGTTTATCTTGTGACTCATGTTTTCATACCTACCAGTGCTAACCTTGCATGGCACCCTTGAAAGGATCTCAAGGCACTCCAGGGTGCCATGCCACCCTGGTTGAGAATCACCACTTTAGAAAGATCACTGTTGATTTTTGCAATCTTGACTCTCTTGCACTTGCTGTGGACCTTTGGTTTACACTGGTAAAAATGAAAGAGAATCAGGAATTGTGAGACTACCTTCATGTAGACATTGTATAAAATTAAAGGGAAGGAAAGTAGAGATCCTTTGCTTAGAGGACCCAAGGAGGAATGGTTTGTATGTGTTTTGGGTTGGGTTTTTTAAAGCCTTTCTGATGCAGTAAAGGTGCTGTCTTAAAGTAAAACTGGAATTTAACCTTTAAAGGCACAGATTAGAATCCAGCTTTTCTCAAGTGAAATAAATTTGAACTTTATATAATTGAAGTAGAATAGTACATTTAGAAGACTTCAGATCCTGATCCCTCAAATCCTTTCCTGAAAACAGCGGATTAATTACAATAATTTGATTTTGAAATTAAAAGGTTTTTTCATTTTTCACTTGTATCATTATTTTCTCTGAAGAGAGGTTGGTTCTTATTGGCTGGTATTGCCAATAACACATTGATTTGCAACTGAATGTAACTTTTACTGTAAATTCGCTATTAATCTTGCTAATAGTTACCTACCATTTTTTGTTTCCTAAATTTTGATTTTTTTTTTTATAATGTTGGAAAATGCTGTATTACTGAATTACTGTGCTTTTTTTAAACTTGTGACTTGTCGTAAAAAAGCCATTTATAATTTAACTGAAAATACCCTTAATATATGCAAACCTTGTTTTGTATCTAAAACAAACTGATTTATTATTATTTGTAAATTAGTTTATAGAACTGCCTGCTTCTGGTTGTCATAGAGAAATCAGGCTGGAAGGGACCTCCAGAGGTCATCTAGTTCAACCGCCTGCTTGAGGAAGGATCATCCCTATCCAAACCCTCCCATACAACCGTAATCTAAACTCTTTGTAGGACTACCCTCAACCCTGACACAACATAGACCTAACACCCTAACCTGCCACAGGTAGTGGAACCATGCAAAAAAGTCCTGCTTCTATAAAATATTGTCAATATATGTTCAAGAGATCCTGTGTAGAGGGCCATGCTCCCCCATACAGAGGAAGGCAAAAACACCCACAGTCCATACCAATTTGATCAGGGGGTAAATTCCTTCCTGATCCCAAATATGGTGATTGGTCTGACCCTGAGTGGAGAGGGAAAGACCCTCTAGCCAAGAACCTCTGGCTGTGCTCCTACCAGGAGAATTGACACCCCCCAGTTGAAGTCCCGAGCCTTAGCTTTAGCCAATTCCTCTGGGGAGGTTTAAAAACACTCTGATACATATAGCAGAAAAAAAAGGTTTGGTGGGGAGGCGGGGGGCAGGCGGAAGGTGGAAGGAGCAACCAGTAAAACCCGGAAGCATGGGAAATACCCAAGGTAGAAAATAGGTATAGCTACGCCAAGATCATCCGCTGTCAGTGGCTGATCATCTCCAGGCAGTGTTATGTCCTACAAGATATTTAGAACAAATAAATCTCATGTTCTTGCACTCTTGTTGTTGTTGTTAGATAGGAACTGCTTTCATGCTTTCTTAGTTGGAATTCAAACAGCCATTGAACTGAGCTGATCTATCAAGTATCTTGAAATTAAATAAATTTTCACATCTGGGTTCATAACGGTTATTTCCATCATGCCAGTCTATTAAAATTTGGCAGCAAACATACTGCATGAATATTATTTGCCTAATACAATGGTGCTCATGGTTTCAGCCCCATGGGTCTGATGAATGGCCGAGGGCTAGTTTGCAGGTTAGACTGAGCCCTGCACAACCCCTGCCCGGCCAGGATTTGGCCCTGCACCACTCCTGTGCACTGGGATTGGGTCCTGTGTGCCTGATCTAGCCCTGGCCTGCTGTGCTCCCCACAGATCCGTGAGGAACCCGGTGGGCTAGATGACACAGCATGAGGGGCTGGAACTTACCCATAAGCCAAAAGTTGGGCACCCTTGCCTTATAGGTTTGGCTTCGATATATTAAATATGACTTGACAACTCCAAAAAGAACCATGTATTTTGATAGAATCTATATAAAAATAATCTTGCACTGTGGCAAAAGTGCATGGGTAAATTTTAGCTTTAATTTAGCTCATGTTACCAGGTTGAACGCTGGCTCTAGTTAACTCCTTCTTATGATCATTAAGGAAACGTCTAAATTCACTTTCTGGCAGATCTACTTGTTTGGATGCAGTTAGCTTGGGGATGGAGCAAAGTGATAATAAAGATATTATATTGGAGTGAAGCAGGAGAAATGAGTAATTGGAAGTAAGGAGGGGGTGGCATAGTCAGAAACATGAGCATCTAGTTAGTGGCCAGTGAGATTTGTGTTTGTTTTATCAGTATCTATAATCTCTCCCTAATTTTTTTCTCTGGAGCTAGCTGAGGAAAACCTACTTTTATTTGGATTTGAGTGGTGCTATATCCTCTCATTTGTTTCTGTGCTGGATTAAAGTACTGCCTTTTGAGTGCCTCTAATTTGTAACTGGAAACTGTGCTCTGTTTTGTGTATAGGAAACTGATATTGCAGCCAGGTGGCAAATTGGGTTCATGTGTATTAAACTTTCAACTGTATAGACTAGGCTTCAAGTGTGAGCAGGGGCAAATGAACCTAGATGTTGGTTCACTTCAGTTGAGCAGAACATGTGACATACTGATAAAGTGGTGTAACTAGAGCCAGCGGGAACTCTGCACTCAAGCTTTCAAGAACATCTCATTTCAGAGGTCTCTTCTCAAGCCTGCCATTCAGCTCCACTCGTACCAGATATTTTCTCTGAGCTCTGCACAGCCCCAGCTTTGTTTAGTGTGCTATGTGAAATGTTTTGTGTGTTATATGAAATGTACTAATATTTGAGTTTTCTTCTGGACTGTTGCCTTAAGGTGTGGCCACTTCAATTTTACTCTTTAACAAAGCAAGTAGATTGGGTACAATTAATACCAAGGGTACTGAGAAATGCAGTTCCACCATGTTATATGAAAATTATAAAGTGACAAACAAACAAATGAAACCCATAAAATATTATAAGAGTTTTCTCGTAGTAATTAAGGTTTGTTTTTATCAGACCTAGGTGGCCAATGTTTTGGAAGGATTTTGCAGAAGGATTATAGGACTATGACCTTGAACAAAAGAAACTCATATGATACTTTATTATTGCATGAAAAATGAATCAAAAGTAGCTTTTATTATTCTGGCTTTTTTATAGAAATCTCCAAGGAAGCATGAAGTGGCAAAGAGACTAAATCATTTAAATTAATTATCTCTATGGATTGGAATTTGCTATTTCCTAGCAAAAGCTTCATATCTGCTTGAGAAGCTGATTCAGCTTAGTTGACTGTCAGTTTTTCAACCACCAGCTTCATGGTGAGCTATAAACAGCATCTCTGAACAAAAGTATCTACTGGTTTCTTTGATAGAGAATAGATTTCAGTTGGTGTTGAAGAACGGTATGCATTTCCAGTTGTAACAGCTACCTAGAATACAGTGTAATACTTCAGTTTACAATAGAATTATTGGAAATGGATCCTCAATAGAGTGCCAACTATTATGTTGCTGATTACTGATTGTAAACCTGTTAAACCTTGTAGCATATTCAAAATGTCATACTTTTTGGCATTTTGGGCCGATAATTATTGAGAGCTGACTGAAAAGGTTGAAGTAGAATGTATTAGTTTCTCTCGGTTCTGTGAGACAACACTCATTTCAGGAAAAAAGTACTTGAAGTCAATCTAGGTAAAATCCATTAGAAACACTTTTAGCTAAATTACTCAGGTAGCTATTTCTGATCCAAAATAAGTCTCCAGATAAACTTTCACAGCAACAAATAAATATGGTGTAAATTTTTCTTTTCATTGTAAGTTTTTGTGAGAGCCAGTCTTAATACCTGCCATGAATGGTGGGTTATTTTATTTTCACTTTTTTGCCCATGTCTTGAGAAGTAATCAAACAGTCTGTTATAAACTATTAAACATTTTTGGATCAAATGATTATGAAGTTTAATGTATGAGCTCTATTTTGTATGTTAAATCATATTTGAGAATCTTTAGATATACATTTTTTAAATTAAATGTATGTTTCACTGATCTCATGTTATTGGTTTAACTTGGTCACATTCAACAAAACTGGTTGTTTTTAAGGCACTTTTTCAGTACCTAAACTGTAACAATCAGCACTGTCCAACTTCTGAGTGGTCAGGGGCTTCACACTGTATGGGCAGCAGGTTTCCTGGGCACTCTTCCATTGTGCTGCCCTGCCTCAAAGACCCCAGATGCTGCAGAAGCAACAGCAGCAGGAGCAATGAGGAACCCAAGGGCCACATGATAATGCCATCTGGCAAGCAGGCTGCCATTTGGATATTCCTGATAGAGATGATGTTTCTTTCCTTCTCAGAATAATCTGGCTCTTATGATACCTTTTAAATTTATTTCTGAATGGCCACCTTTTGGATTTTAGCTTCCTCTTCTGGATGTGTAGATTAATCTTAATCTCATCCTGTCATAGATTCATAGATTCATAGATGTTAGGGTCGGAAGGGACCTCAATAGATCGTCGAGTCCGACCCCCTGCATAGGCAGGAAAGAGGGCTGGGTCTAGATGACCCCAGCTAGATGGTTATCTAACCTCCTCTTGAAGACCCCCAGGGTAGGGGAGAGCACCACCTCCCTTGGGAGCCTGTTCCAGACCTTGGCCACTCGAACTCTGTCAGAATGTAGAATGTTAGCATTAGCTTATTTTTCTTTGCAGCTAAGTGTTGACTGCTTGACCTCCAGTTAAGTGGTTGTCCTTGGTCAAAAGTTCTGCCTGTTCACCTGAACTAAGTGTAGACAGTCAAAAAGCCTGAGGCTGAATTGATTCAGTCTTTGCAGGTTAGTCCAAACTGCAGAGATTGAATTGATAAGCAAATGATCACACTTGCTTTTGATTCAGAAAATACAGCCACATGCCTGCAGTGGCTCAAGCCAGAAGCTGGGGGGCACTAGAGCATGCCTGCCAAGCCATTGTCAAAGGGGAGGGAAGACAGAAGCCATCCAAGACACTTTCCCACTCCCTGCTGGAGAGGAGGTGGCATGGCCATGCCCCAGCTTGTGCTCTGCCTGGGCAGGGGGCAGAAGGTAGTGTCACTGAATTCATAAAAGTTTGAGAAAGAATAGTTCTTTCTCTGAAAATAGTATAAACGGAAGAACTATAAACACAGCATGGGCTGTGTGTTTGCTTCCTCTTCCTGCTCCCCCTGATGTCGCTGGGACTTGCAGTTCAGACTCACTGCAGCAGGACTCTGTAGGGTTACTTATCACATCCTCTTTCTGCTTCCAGGTTCCTCTGGGATTTGTAGTCCACAGTCGCAGCCAGCACTAAGTAAGCCAGCAGCACAGGGCACCTCTGTACTCAGGGGAAGGTGAGTTTAACCCCCATCCCTGGCCCCAAACCCCAGTTCGGGTTTGCCTGGGGGGGTGGAGGGCCTTGAGCCATCCTGCACTGCTCCAGCTAGGGCGAGTCCAGCCCTGCTCTCTGGAGACAGCATAGCCTAGCCTAGGGCTGCAAAGCATGCTGGGATGCTGAGGGATTGTGACTTAATTTGAACCAGGAAGGGTCTGGGACAGAAGTTTCATAAACTGTTTTGACATAAATCAGTTAAGTCTGATATTACATTCAACCAGTTTTACCTTAAACCAGTTTCAGCCATTTTGAAACTGGTTTATGTGCACTGAACTTCTGTTCTGTTAAAGATTTAAACCAGTTTCTGATTACTCTAAACTAGTTTATGTGTAACTTCTATCCCTAGCCCAGTTGTGCTGCTATGTCACAGTTCTTGTTAGAAGTTTTAGAAAACAAGGTGGAAGCATGAGGCAATTTAGATGCACCTAGGCTTACACATAGCCCTTATGATGATGCTGTGCTGACAACTGTAATCAACCTTTATCCCAGAATATTATACCAACTGGAATGAAATGGCCAACAACAGCACTTAGAATTAGAGATGAACAAGATGATGCTTTATTTATGTTGTAATTTGCCCATGTCCACTTTGGTAGTGCATCTTGTTAAATGCTCCAAAACATACTCTATTAAAAAACCAGTACAAGGCTGTACTGTGAAAGTCCTGACAACTGTCATCCATTATTCCAGCAGAACATAAGTCTTAAATGTTGCCTGTGGTACTCCAAGCATAAGTGTAGGCTCGCTGAACTGTAGCTGACAATAACTTAATCAGGAAAAAATGGCACACTTAGTATGATATGATTAATAAAAGAAATGTACTTGGCCATGCTCTTGTGTTCTAGTATTTTTGCTGCTTTGATCTGGGCTCTGCTGAAACATTTCCACTCCAGAACCTGTCTTTATGTAAATGAGGAACTGGCATAAGAATGAATGTTGAATCTGGCTCTGAACAGTTGGTTTGTGTAAGGTTGAAGAATACCTGATTACCAAGGTTGGTTTGGCCCACTTATGGGAAGAAGGCCTGAGGTTTTACTTTGGTTACAAATTCCTATTATTTGATTTTTAACATGTGGTAACTAAATATTTACCTAGCATCACACCTTAAACACAGGAAACCTAGAAACAAATATACTTCTGTTGATTTAAAAAAAAAACCTCTGTGGAGGGAAAAGACATATATTTCCATCGCAGGAAACTAGGAGCTGGCTCAGATAAGGAATTCATGTTTACAGTAAATAACAACTTGCATAGTAGTTTGTATTAGTCCTAAATAGTTGCATTCTATCTTTATATGTTTCTGCAGTAGTCACCTACCCACCCCTGGCTTCTATACTCAAATACTCAAATCCAAGATGAGGGAATTTTTCTCCATGTTAAATGTGGGGATGGGAATCCAGTTCTCTTGAATTCGAATAAATATGGAACATAGTTTTGACACTTTTGATTATAGGACTAAAATGAAGAAAAATGCTGTCTAGCATGAATTTACCATAATAGTTTTGTTTAAAAGAAGTAAAGCTAACTAAATAGCATAAAAAAATAAAGTATTTATAGCTGATAGATAACTAGAAAAGATGGTTATGGCATGGCTAGACTGATTTATTGTAGCCAGGGAATCTTATGGCATAGCTTTTTTTAGAACTAAGCATTTATGATGTGACTAATTGTAGTTGTTTTTAATGTGCCCGAACTCATGTGCATAGTGTTGCCTCTTTCTTCCTCCCTCTTGTGTACCAACTGTGTGTTTTAATGTGCTACACCAAACAAAGTCCTAAGTCCTGAGAGGTTTGCATTCTAAATTAGGCAAATATTGATAAGCATTATTGTCTCTCTCTTCTTTCTTTACCAGACTGTGCTTTTGTGTGGAGAGGGTTTTGTTCTCTCTCTGTCTTTCTTCCCACTCTACCCCCCACTTCCCCATGCGAAATAGAATCAAGACATTTGCCCCTAATTAGGTTAATGTAATACATTGGTTTTTTTTATAAAGAATGATAGATGAGCTGTACTTAAATCCACAGTTCTTGACTCATTCTTAAGTTACTGTGGATACAATTACACTACCAGCGGGAGCTACCCCTTTATGCTTGGCCAGTACCTGTAAGCTTTGATGGTTGGGGTGTAATTTTGTAGTTGGTTTAATGCTACCTTCCCTCCCTGTATGAATAAAATAAAATCTGAACCAATGCCAATTAGGTCCTTAAGGTTTTGAGAGCCGTGAAGGAACAGGCAGATGACAATGAGTATCAAAGCGGAATTAAAATCTTGCCCACCCCACCTCGCCCACTATGAGACACTACTTCTTTGTTTCTACCATCAATAAGTCTGCAATACGGTTTCCCATAGCAACTCCCATTGGTAGTGGGAAGGCTAGGATGTTTCTCTAAAGCATCCCTATGACAAGTATCTATTAACGCCTGGCACGGATTCAGGACTGCATTCTGAACAAGAATTAT
>NW_005842487.1:319515-328544 GCF_000455745.1 Alligator sinensis | reverse complement strand
CCCCCCCCCGCACCAAATAAACAGCCTTCTAAGTTTTGATATTGGTTTAACTTTAGGGTAACTAACTGGACAAGAATATAAATCAGAACGTAAAGTTTAAAAAAAAAAAGTCTAGTTAAAAATATTTACCTTTCAGCGTTCAGATTGCCCTGTCTGCAGCTACCCTTCTGCACCCTTATGGAGGAATGATTTGTTTATTGATTTGTTTAATGGTTTGTTGGCTTCATTGAAAAGAGAAAGAAGTGGAAAGCAAACTATTGAACCCTTTTTTTTTAATAGAAGCTAAGTTCACTCTCTCAACTAGTTTATTTTTTGAAATGCAAATTGAGTTGTGAATGAATGTGTCCCAACTATTGTCTGTTTCTCAGCTCCTCCTCCTCATTGGGGTGAGAGTCAGGAGTGGTCACATGATTCAGTGGTGAGATCATTAGACAGGGGACACCAGCTGTGCTATTATTAGGGGTTTTAAAGTCTGTGACAGATGTTTTTAGGCTCTTGTCCAGCCTGTTTTACATCCTACATATGGTATAATAGAGTACATGGAAAAAGAGGTGTCTGACAAATATTTTTCCATGCAGCAAATGGTCATTTTTATTTCTGTACAACTAAAATAATTCCATGTGTGCTCCTTTGAATGAATTTGAATTAGCCAGAGTATGAGGGTAACAAAGTAAAAAAAGATTAATGTTTTTTGGAAAGTAGTCTGTACTTTCTTAAGCTTGAAAATACGCATGCTTTTCAATTAATTTAATTACTTGTCATACTCCTTTGTAGTGTCCCTAGGGTCCCAGTGAGGCACTGGTTCCCATTGTACAAGGCATTCTAGATATGCATAATGAAAAAGTTGCAGTTCCAAAAATGTTAAAATTTGAGAGAGAAGAGGTGGCTATGACAGATGCGTGGGGGAGGCAGACAAGGTAACAATGTAGTGATTGACATTTGCAGCAGTGTTTGTTTACAAAAACCGGACCGGATAGTTTTCTTTTGTTCCTTAGTTTCTAATGTTTCCTACAGTAATAGGAAAATAACATACTTGTCATACTTTGTTTAAATATGTGTTGTGTTTAGTGTCTCAGACACTGAAGTCAGTTGACCAGTTGAGATGTTCCATGGAGATAGATAAGACCACTAGCATTGACATCATTTTGGTTTAACTCTTCCAGTGTGTGCTCTGTGCTGTACAAAACCCGAAGGAAAGCATGGTCCTAGCCAGAGTTCTCTGAAGCAGAATAGGCAGCAGAACGAAAATGCCCTCGGAAGGTCAAAAGATGGTGATTAGTAATAGCTAGCTGTTTTATAATAAGTAACATGCACACCCTTGTATTTCCTGTGTTCTTAGTCTCACATAAGCATGTTGTTACTAAGCAGAGCTATGATTTGTTTTAACACTTTCATAGACTTTCATCTTCCTCCTTGTCAGAAATATTTCTTCAGTACTTGGGTAAAAATAGCTCCTAGGCTGCTTCTGCTTGATACCAAGGATTAAAACTCAGTGTAGCAAATATTATACGTTTGAAAAACAAAATAAAACCATTTGGTCTCAAAATTGGGGCAACAGAAGCCTGGATATGTTATACCAGCCAACTGTTCCAAACAACTTTTTTTTTGTTTTTTTAAACGTGGTTAATATAATGACACAATACCAAAAGTAAGAGAAGAATGACCTATAACTTGCTACTAAAATGTTATGTCTTCTCATAGTATCTAATGAAGTGAGCTGTAGCTCATGAAAGTTTATGCATCTGAGATTCAGCTGTCTATAATGTGCACCTCTCCCTACCTTCTGTTGGACTTCAGACTAACATGGCTGTCATTCTTTAAAATTTTCTGGGCAAACTGGGCATTTTTATGTCCCTTTCTTGATACTAAGGATCATCTTTTAATTACTTCTGAAATTTAAAGGAGGACCATAAACTACTCTGTATTTCATATGGCATTAGTACAAAACTTGCTCAGGCCTTGGGGGATGGCTTCAGTACAGATTTACCTAGGCTTTTATTGCAGTGTTACCCATTCAGCTAGTTCTTCTCTCTACACACACAACTCTGACCCGAGCTTGGTGCTTTTAGCCCAGGCTGGTTGGCTCATCTGCAGTGAGGATGCAGACTGAACCATGTGACTGAGTACTGATCATTCTCTAGTCCTTTCCCACAATTCACTGGCAAAGAATCAGTGGCTCAGTTTACTATAGCGCTGAGAACCAGGGGATGGGATGGCAGAAGTGCTGAAGCCTCATGTGATGAGTACAGCTCCATTGTGTATGTACTTAATTGGTGTGTGACTGCAGTGTGGCCATTCGTGCCTAGGTTAGGTTGCTTGGCATACTCTGGCCTTGCAGACCAGCCAGTGTAACTTGGTAGTGAGGAATGAATTGCAGTAGAAATGCTGAGAATATTTTTCCTGTTCCTGTTTTTCTGTAGTTCTCTCAAACGGAACAGTGCTTCCTCCTTAACAGATTAGAATGCAGGACCCAGAGATATTTTTAAAAGGATAAATCAGTGAGCATTGGGGAAAGCCTGCCTGCTTAACTAGGAGAAGTATGTGTGGTCTTTTTAAAAGACTCTTGCTGGCAAAAGCTATGAATCATGATCTTGATGATGTCACAACCCAAAGTTGTGGTTTTTTGTTTTTGTGTGCTTCGGCACCGCTAAATTATGTTCCCGCCAAATTGCAGCTTTTTGCACGGTAGAGTTTTCTGCTGCAATAGGAGAACCCGCGTGCAAAAGAGTATTTCCCGCCGTTTGTAGCCTTCTTTGCATGGTGCATTTCTTTTGCATCATAGTGATGCACGGTGCAAAGGAGTTCCCGCCATTTGTATTTAGATTCGTGCCACATTATTGGCCGGTTCTAAATGTAGGCATACGTGGCGGCTAGCTATTGGCTTGCTAGCCGTACAAAAGGCTTGGGTAGTTTCCGCCCAAGTCGGAGAGAGAGGAAACCTGGAGAGATACAGAACTCGCCAGGAGGAGGAGACTTCGCGCTGTGTGAAGATCTCCAAGCGATGTGGACCCTTGCGGACCCACCGCACCTTTCTTAAGCAGGCAACAGAGGTCTGTTTAGCTTCTAGCCTCTCCCCGTCACCGAGTGCAATCCTAGACGTATCCCTATCCTATATACCCAATTTTCGAACCCACGGAGTCTTAACAGCTCCGGGGGACCTGGGAACCGAACAGAACCCACAGAGATTCAGCCACTCCGTGAGGAAAGAATTGCTGAACCCACAGAGCCTACACCACTCCGGGGTCAAAGAACCGAGTTTGTCAGAGTCCTCCAACAAGGATTCAAGCGGAGCTGCGCCTGGAAAGCTGTCCAGCCTACACCGCGACCACCTTGGGTGTAAGTAAATAATCTTTTCAATCAACCATTACGCCTCCGTAACTGATTCTAGCTCGCGCGTACCTTACCGCCCCGCAGTTTTCTCCGGCCCCGCATGCCCGGGCTGCTGGCCACAGTCCGCGTGCGCAAAGACGGGCCCGGCTCGCACATGGCGAGGATGGGATTGGGAGCCGGCTTGCACAGATGAGTTCTTGAGACTTTCTTATTTTGAACTTTAAAGGCTCTGAGCAGGTGCAATGATAGTATTTTTGCATTGCTAATTTGGAGAGCCCTGCACAGGTGAGAGTTAAGCTGTTGGGCATCACAGTGGCATGGGCTCCCTTCTATAAGCTGGCAGAAGCTTATTGCTAAAGTTCTTGTAACATCAAGCTTAAAGCAGCTCCTGAATAAATAGCAATCTCTGTTTAACTAAAACCCAACATTATATCTGCTTCAAATCTAAAATATGTTTTGACTGAAGAATAATTACCCAGATTAAAGTGATTGAGTCTTGTACAGAGTATGATTGCGAATCCTGTAGTAAGATGAAGTCTTAGATAAAAATTCAGGACGAATGCACAGCCTTGGCTTGTATATACAAGGGCAGAGGCTTGTCATCTGATCCGAATATTTGTTAGAAATATAGTTTGTATGAAGATTCAATAATATGATGATCTACTGTAAGCAGTTTAACAAGTCTAACTTCTGGACCTCTGAACAATCCTGTCATGTTATTAGTCATGCTATTTTATAGATGTGTAAGCTTCCTGGTTACAGCAATGTAGAAATGGTTGCTTCTACCAAAGCTTATAATTTGCTTTCATGTAATGTGAGTATACATTCACAAAGGCAAATACATGGCTTCTGGATGTGCATGTGGGAGTGGATGAATTGACTGACACTTAACAGATGGGAAAGTGTGTTTTTGTATAGAAATCTTTCTAAAACATATGCTCTGTGAATGGAGAGGACTTGTTATTTGCACTGTTGCAAGACTCTAACAACTTGCTAGCCCAATCATTTCATCTGTAGGAAAAAAGGTAGGGTGGGCTCAGCTCTTAAATCAGTTTTAAATAGCTGATTGTTATTATCTGATAACCATTAAGACCTGCTGTATCATAATTAAATATAGTCATTATACTGAAGTAGAGAACACAATAGAGATGCATATTGAAGCAATCAGCATACATTGATGCAGACTCCTAATTTTCACATTTGTTATGTTAAAAATGAAGACTAATATGTTAATTTTCCCTGTATGTTATTAAGTGGCTTTTGAACAAAAGCTGCAGTTAATTTATGCATGTAGAGGAATATTTTAAAGCTGTTACTAGTTGGAAAAAAAACTGCCTTATGTACTCATTACACAGAACTTATCATAACAGCAATTTTCCTTTAAAGCTTCTTTGAAAGAGTATTTCCTATAGTTTCTAGTTCGTGTGTGCTTTAAGGTTTAGAACTAAACCTCACAAGTCCCACACCTAGTTTTACTCATATATGGTAAGCTTTCCTCTTTTTTCAGCATTCAAATCAACCTTTCAATGAACTAGTTCTTAACTTGCATTAATAGAATAGTGTCCCCATTTCAGTTTACATCACAGAAGAGATTTCTGCGCTAACAAGCTAGTGTAGATCTCAACAAACTCGGGATGGGTGCAGATGTGACACTTTTCCTAGTTTAAGTGGTTGGAAACTGGTCTGTACCCATAACAGAAGTTTGGAGTGCATAGACTGGTTTAAAAAAGGCTGATCCTGGTCCTAAGATAAACCTGGATTGATGTAGTATCAGCCTTAGGTTAAACTAGTCTGTTGAGCTTCAGTACCAGATCCCCTCCCAGCTCAACTTAGGTCACTGTCCACCAGCATCCCAGGTGCCTTTGCCCACCCCTTCCCTCCCCCTTTTTTGTTCCACTTTGTTGTAGGGAGACGTGCTAGCACTTGCCAGGTGCTTGGCTGCTCTGGGCTGTCACGGACCTAAACCAGCACAGATGCAGGCATAGAGAAACCCATGTATATTGGATCAGTTCTACTTTGGGCTTTGTAAATGTCTATATTTAGCCAGTATAGCCTCCCCTCTAGTTCAGTGGTTTGGGTTTCTTTAAAATTAAGCAGTGAGCATGCTTTACTTAAAATAATATTTATGTAATTCATTTTAGTAGATTAGGCCTTAATATAGGTTGTCAGATTCAAATTTAATATGTCTATTTTTAAATTATCTTATTTTTTTGCAGGAAAAAAACTTGCTAGTAAAGGATAACTTTTTTTTTTAATTTACATCACATCCTGAAAAGATGTGACATACAGAGCAAAAAAATTCTTCTGGAATTGTTAATTTAAAAATCAATAACTAAGACAGCAATAGTATGTTGTTAGCTTGATAATATTCCTTATAAAATGCAGCTTATATATCACTGATATTAGATCATATATATTGCTTGCATTTCAAATTAATACACATAAAATTACTCAAATTCCCTTAGATAACATTGTAATGTTCAGGAGTTCCTCCCTTTATGATTAAAATAATTGTATTGACTATGACAGTAAGTTACTTTTACACTTCATTTGCAGAACATGCAATCAAGCTACACTGAAGCAACAGTATTCCTGGCTCTCTTTAATCATTCATTCATCAATTTTGTTGCCTCCTGATTTAATAAGTACACTAAATGTATTCAGAGCTAACAAGATCCTGCTTGTTAAACAGTAAGGTTTGTTAACTGTCCTATTCTTTTCTAGTGATCTGATTCATAATTAGAATGCTGCCACAATGTCTCAATACAGCCTTGTGTTGTCATTGGAGAGATCAGATACTCTGTGGGTATGCGTGGTTAGATATGATTGTCAGAGTTTGAATAGTGTAGTCTAATTTGCTTAACTGATGATAGGGAAATTAAACTTTGGCACCAAATCTGACTCCATTATGCTTGTGTAAATCTAAAGTAATGCCACTAATTGAAGTGATTTCCTAGAGATTTCAACTTGTGGGTAGTTGAGAAAATAATTTGTTTCATGTTATAGAAACTCAGTATTGTAGCGGATGAAAAATGAATAATTTGTTACAGGGGCTAGGCTAGTTCAGAGAGAAGCTGGTTTAAATTTCAGGCTCCTAAAAAGCTTCCTGAAACTGCATCGTCAATGATGATAAAACACCTCAGCTTATTAAAGTTAATAGATCAGTGCAACGAACTGGTCACTTGGATAGTTTTGGCACAAAGGCATATTTAACATAATGTAAATAGAATATGGTATGATACTAAATATTTACTTTTGCTTTTTACCTGGACTCCATTACTGAGAAATTAATTTTAAAAGTAACTTTCTCATACACACTGGGAGCATCTACACATGTGCCCCACTGTGCAGTTGATACTTTGCGGTCATTTAGTACTTGCTTCAGCTGGTACTGTGCAGTCCCGACAGTGCACAGGTTGTTTCTGACCCTACTGCGCATTAGCAACGAACTACAGCACAGTAGTGGCAGAGTCCCATTTAGTGCCCAGTGACACTGTGTCCCTGTAGCTCATTGCTATGGTGACATAGCGTCTCATGTAGATGCACCCACTAATATGAACCAAGGATATGCATATTTTTTCCCAAAGATATCTTATATTTTTTTGCGGATACTCTAGGTACAATAGCAAAATTATGATACTTATCTTGGGGCCTCCAGTATACCAGGGATAACACTAATGCAACATTTTCTAAATATAGTTGGAAACCTATTTGCATGTATGGCTCTCTTAATTTACCCCCTGAAAAAACCTTTTGGACGCTTCCATGTACCTGGGTGCTGTGAGAAATAGTAAGGTTATGTGTAGATGGAAATGTATACTTTGATCCTCTGTCTTCTGCAGATGCTGTTACAGCCAGGCCTTAGCTGTATCTGTTATTGGTTCCCCAGCAGAAGGGTCCTTGTAGGTCCCTAGCTGTACTTCTTCAAATTCCCCTCCCCTTCCTAGGAACAATTTCTTCTCAAGAGTCTTAGGTACAAGTTATTGTTGGTATGTCTTCACAGTAACTTTCTATATTTCCGGCAAGTTAATCTGCTGACTCCATGTGTATTAATCGACCAGGTACGGACATTACACTTTTACCAGTATAAATGATCAGAAACCAGTCTATATATGTAACAGAACAGAAGTTTGGCGCATGTAGCCTGGTTTACAAATGTCAGAACACAGTCTAAGATTCCCCCCCACCCACCCCCTCCTGCCACAAGGTGAATGTGTATTCTTTTTGCTACCGATCTAAACGCTGCTTACAGAAAACCATGTAACTTAGATCTATTCCATCTTGGGCTTTTTGAATGTCTGTACCTAGCCATAGTGTGCAGGATAGTACAGGTGTACACTGGCCTAAGCACTAACAACAGAGGTAGCTTGAGGACAAAGGACTTTTTTTACAGGGTGCAGCAAGAGTGGATGAATTTTTTCCCTTGTCAAAATGTGCAGAAACAGAAGTGTGTCTTTCCCGGGGAGGAGAGTGGGGAGGCAGTTAGTAAAGACTGCACTGCTGCAGCCAGTGTATGCTTCTTCCATGTATGAATGGTGAGTACACCATCGTACAATCATTGGTAGTGCGTCTGCCCTGACTCCTCCTTTTAATATTGCTAATCCACATGTGCTGGGGTGTATGAGCCTACATAGACCTATGCTCAGTTATGTGCCAGTGGTATTACTTGTGTTTTTCCCATAGGTGATGCATAAGTGCTGACAGGGGTGGAGCACAACTCCGCGCTGCCACCTCCATTGCTGCCAGGCATTGGGTCTAGCCGGGCTACAGCCCCATGCCCCGCCATCAGCGCAGAAATCTGGAGGGGCACATGTCCCCCTGATGTGTCATCAATGGTTTTTCCTTCTGATTCCAGAGACTCCTTACTTAACATTGTGCAGATGGGGAAGTGCTCTGACCTCTTTTGAGGAAGCAATATTTTTTCCTGATGCAGCTTTTCCCTCTAATTCTTTTAGAGATTAATTATCTAGCTGTTAATACCAGACTGAGTTTTTTTCCGTAATATTTGTATATATTCTAGTGTATTGTCCTGTCTTTCATATGCCTAATCCTGTTTTTTTAAGTTCTCAAACTAGGTTTTATTAGTTTTTTTTTTGTTTTTGTTTTTTTTAATATACGCAGACTGCATTTTGTCTCTGACCAAATATATAATAATAATAATAGGCTTATTCTGTCTGTCCAGAGCATTCTGATTGGTTGTCTTGGCAGCGAGTCACAGTGCTTCCTGAAACAACCAATTGGAGTGCTACAGACAGACAGAATTAACGTGTTTTTATTCTAAATCCTGAGGCATTTCAAATAGATATGCAGGCAAGCCAGAGCTACAATTAAACACCAGGGCCCCCCGCCATGCAGCAGGCAGCCTCTGCTGAAGGAAAAAAAAAAAAGTGGTGAAGGGTCTGATCCTTCCCCCCCGAGCCTGCCTGCCTGTCCCACAGCCAAGGGGTAAACTTCCAGCAGGCCCTGAGCTGTGGAGGCCCCAGTGCTTCCCTCCACAGTGGTGGCACCCCTGGGTGGGGTGCTAGCAGGGTGGTGCTGCCCAGGAGGAAGCACCGTAGCGGATGGAAGCACTGGGGTCCCCTGCAGCTCAGGGGCTGCGTGACCCGCTGGCAGCTCACTCCCTGGCCACAGGAAATGCAGGCAGGCTCTGGGAGAGAAAAATAAAAATAAAAGATTAAGCCCCTCAACGCGCCCCCCCC
>NW_005842487.1:308871-319440 GCF_000455745.1 Alligator sinensis | reverse complement strand
GGGTGCCCGGGTGGGTCCCTCTGTAGTGGCAGTGCCCCCCAGGGCCACCCAGGTGGGTTGCTAGCTGTGTGGGTACAGCCCCAGCTCGCAGGCAGCATCTGCTGAATCCAACGGTGCACAGGGCACTGGAAGCTCCAGCTTGTTCAGGGAGGCTTGTGCTTGGTGAGCTTCCAGCACCCCATGCACCGTCCCCGCTGCCTTCTCGCTGCATGGGACCACCCACGAAGGTGGCAGGAGGGCATCTGGTGTGCTGGCAGCAGGAGAACACAGTGGGAATGGGGCACTGGAAGTCTGCCAAGCCTGAGCTTCCCTGAGCAGGCCCAGGCTTCCACTGCCCTGTGCACCATCCCCAGTGCCGTCTCTGGATAGGGACCTTGTATACATGAGGAATGTTGCTGTAATTTTGTTACATAACAAACTAAAGTACATGGGAAGTGTTTTAGTTTGCTATGTAAATAAGTTATTTAAATAGAAATTCACTGCCAAACATGTACACTGTTATGGAATCAAATCCTTAAAAAAGGCAATTAACCACTAAAAGGGGTAATTTCCTCACGTGTACAAGGTCCCTTAGTCATGTGTACAAGGGCCATCTTAGTTTATGACCATAAACAAGTCAGAAGGTCAGACTTTTGACAAAATATGTCTTTATATTCCTAAGCCTACGTTTCACACATGGACAGCTTTATGTAGCCCTTTCGAGGGTGAGAACTTTGATTCCGTTAAAGGATAACTAAAAATCCTGTATTTATAGAAATACTTTAGTAATAAAAATTTAATTGCAAATGTTTTGCAGGTTTCCACTAGTTGAGATTATATCTGGTTTAAGGCTCTAAGTGTAGAATGACTTTCATTGTGTCTTAGTGTGTATAAATATCAACATATTTGCTATGGAGTCTTCATTTTCTGGTCTCTTGAATGACAATTGGTCTTGTCTACATAATGCATTTTCAGAGAATGGAGGGGTGCTTTATAGGAGACGCATTTGTGTTGGCTTGAAATAGCTGTGTAGATTATGCTGTTTACCAATAATTTTTTTTTGTGCCATTGTCTCTGTAGATCCTTTCGACACATCACTAAATATATTGTTCCAGCTTGTCGCTTGGAGCCTTGGAACTCACCCTAATTAGTGAAAGTTGTTATAAAGGGCAAGCTTTTGTTAACCTGCATTAGTAACATCACAGTAGTAGGCATTAAGCAATGACTAGATGATTTCCTCTCCCCCGTCCTTCTCTTTGAATTATTTAAAAACAGTGATTTTCTTTTCTGAACTCAAGGCAATGGCAAAGGAATTGAGGCTTTTTTTATAGTAGTTTATCAAGGTGGTGATATTTAGAAGGCTTGAGTGAATGCACCTGCAGCCAAAGTGAAATTGTGAAACTTGGTGCCTTGCATAATGTGGTATTAAACATGTTTTAATTTGGAGTAACAGATGAGGTTATAGGAAACATCTGATTATGAACTAATAGTACTTTTATTTAAGTGCCTGTGAAATACGTGCCACCTAAAGAGATGGAAAGACCTAATCCCCACCTTATGGACATTCACTCTGAATAGATGAAATCCATATAAAATCAATTTTTACATCTTTTTTATTTTGAAGCACATGTTTAAAAAAAACAACTTTAGAAAGCTTGAACTTGTATAAAGCAAATGAGTTTTTCTGGCCATACTAAGGAAATAGTAAGGCACCAAGCCTTAAGCAACTGACTTAATCACTCCATAGATAAATAGGTCAAAGTACCAACAGGATTAATTCCACCTTTTTCCTTTTCCAAGTTTCTAATATTTATACCTTACCTTGATGTATGGGTCTCAGATGGAAACTTAAGTGAAAATCTGTTTTGCCTTTTGTGGATTTTAAAGATCTTAAGGCTCCCCTCCCCCTGTCAAAATCTGGGTATACCCAAATATGCTTAAGTCATTTACATTCTCCCCTTCATCCTGTTCTCCATTTGGCTGCTCCCTTCCATGACTGCAGCTGATTGAATTTCAGTGGGGATTTAATCCCTGCATGTACTGTACGTAGTTTGAGAGATGCATTTTGGGATTTATAAAAATGAAAGGCACTGAATAAACTGATACTGCTTTCAGTAAGATTACTTGCCTTTGGGGAATATCCTATGAGAAGCTCTGGTGTCTAAGTGCCTGTACTAAATTACTCTCTTTTTTTCCTATGAAAATTAGGAAAATGGCTGACTATGTTTTGGAACTTCTTTAAGCAACATCAGGTAACTAATTTAGATAGCAGAATATATTTGCTTTGTTGAAAATGCTTTGAAGATAGGCTATTTTAATAATACCTTACTACTGTACAAACATTTTGTTTTTGTGTCAGTGAAAATATACGATAAGCAATAACTTAAGGGTAAATTTTGTCAAATGGTGTATAGAAAGCCAGTCTTAGTGTCAGAATTAAATCCTTAGACATCAAGCTGAAAATGTACCATGTTGCAGTCTGATGTGAGGGTGAGCAGTTTCTATTCTGTGGTTAACAAGGCCTGTTTAAGAAACTGGAGTGCTTTTTGTGTGCCTGAACAGGCAGATTACAATTTTGCTTGAAGATGGAAATTGTGCACAATACTTTAAAAAACAAAAACAAACAAAAAAAAAGAGTCTGATTTAAGGCTTCTTAACTGCTAGGAAAATTGTAACTACTTTGGCACAATGTAAAAAGTTGAAAAGCACAATCCAATAAAAGATCTGGAAATCTGGAATATATATATTGTAGTACAGACCTGTACACAAAGGGACATGTAGGAATACTTTGTGTTCTTAAGTGCTGTACAATGTTGAAAAGAAACCACTTTTGTCAATGTGATCTACAGTCTTTAAAAAAAAAAAAACCACAACAAAACAAGTTTGGTTTCATGCCCTAATTTTTTCTGGATTATATTTGCATATTGCTATGAAAACATGGTCCACTTCAGCAATCATTGATGCATACAGTTTCTGGAGGGTTTATCAGTATTGTGTGTTTTTTGTTTGGGTTTTGATTATTTTTAATTTTACTAGCACCTCTGAAAGAACAAGCTTGATGTTTTCAGTGTCTGTCTGAAAAATTCCATTGTGTTGAATTGTTTTTTTTCAGTTTTTACTAGTTAGTTCCACAGCTCTCTGGTTATAAAGTTCCATTAATTTTTCACTTTAAGATAGATTTTTTTTAGTTCCCTTTTAAAAAAAATTATAGCGTAGGGACTGAAATGTTGATATTAAATCTCTGTCTTTCTAACGCATTTAAAAAAATCAAAACAAAACAATGTCTTCCTTCATTTTTTGTTATTGGACATGGATAGGTAGTGGTACAGAGAGCTTTAATTTTTTATTGTTGTTCTATTGAGAACATACTTGCAAATGTAATGTACTTATGTACAATTTAAATCAGCAAAGGCCAGAGTTAGTGCATTTGTCACTCAACAAAAATTGCAGTTGCATTAACATAAATACTTAACATAATTATATTGGTGAGTTTTAGGTATTGCACTTGTATTGTCTCTTATGCTGTAATTATATTACAGTTGAGTCTGGACCAAAGGCCTAACAGGTTAGTTGTGGGCCGAGGGCAGTGGTAACGCAATGGAGCAGTGGCAATGTCCAGCTGCTGGTGCCACTGGCATGGCCGGGGTTGAGAACTTATTTTTTCTGCTCCTCTTAACCCCCTCTCCCTCTCCTATGTCCCCAAGTCAGCATCCAGGGTTACGCTGCCTTTGTTACACTACTGGTCAGGACTTTCATGAAGCAGCAGCTAGTTCTTGGAAATGGCCAATGGGAATATCTGAAGCCTTTGTGGTACTGTAAAAGCTATTTACTTGTCTCAGAGGCTGGACAGTAACTTGGAAAGCTCTGGTGGCAGTGCTCAGCCTTCCGTTAAGGAGTAGTAGTTGAATGCAAGCCTGTCTGAAGTTTTGTATGATCCCAGGAATTCAGAGAGAATAGTATGTGTTGGAAGAGCCATTTGAGGAGGGAGAGGCAGTGTGCTCATAGAGCGATGTGGGAAGAGTAAATGAAATGAAAGGTGTACTGTTGGGGCAAGCTAAAGTGATTAAATTCTAATAGTTGAGTGTAGAGAACTAGAGGTGGATCTTTGGAGAAGATGTGGTTCACTTTATTTGGATTGTGTTCCAAAATGGAAACTATTTTATAAGATTAGCTCCCTCCTAACGGTCTCAAGGAGCAGGCATTTGAAAGATTTGCTGTCGTACAACCTTATTCCATATCTACCTGGATTCCATAACCTGTTGGTATGGGTTTCACTTGGCAGAAGGAAACTGGGTATCTGTTTTGTCTGGAACTGGAACTCAAACCAGAATCAGCAAAGGGAATTGCTTGGGGGGAGGGGATAAAGAAAGGCTCCTTGTATTGACTCTTAAGTACATGTGGGAGAAGGAGATAGCTGTGATCAGTAGTTGTGGTCTAGCCATTAAGACCAGGTAAAGAAAATCTTCCCAGTAGTTCAAAGGACAAACTTTTTTTTAAGGCTATTAGTTTTCTGAGCCTGCTGTTGGGACACTGCAAAGAATGCTAAATGTTAGTCCAGGTTGTGGAACTAGGGCTCTTTCTTTCCAAGTATCAAAGCAGTAGCCCTAAACTTAAATTAGGGGGAGCAGTCTTGTGTTAGCAGGATGAGATTATCATATTTTTCTAGAAAGGCAAGGTTCTTTGGGTAGATGTGTGGTATCATTTATTAGACCAACTAAATAATGTTATCTTGGTCCACAACCCAGACCAGGATTTAGCATAAATATTATTTAGTTGATCTAATAAAAGATATCACATATACCCAAAGAACTTTGCTTGCCTGTGTCCTTAGGCCAACATGGTTACAACCAACAGCCCGTATCCTTTTCTAGGAATCTTGAAGTACTGAGGTAGTTCCATCCATACTCTTATGCATGTTAAGTAAGTATATAATTCGCTTAGCTTCATAATGTAATACCAGACCCAATTTGCTACCTTTTTGCTTACATAAGATATTCTGCCTATCTGTGCAGTGCATAAACTGCTTAACTGCACGGGAACTCTTCAGCTTCAGTGTCTATATTGCAGTTTTACCACACTTAATTGCCTAAATGGAGCTGTCTGTTTTGAGACTTCTGAAGGAGTCTTGAACTGACTAGGTCAGTCAATTTTAAGGTTGCCATTAGAAGAATAAGGAACTCTGAGAAGTGAGGCAAGGAGCCTGAATGTTGTGACATCGCTTAGGGAAGCCTGTTCCAGCAGTTAGCCAGAATTGTTTACGCAAAGTTCAGAAGTTCAGTCTGAAGATTAGTGCATAACCTCTTCTATCTCAAGACTTTTGTACTTAGACAAAAGCTGCTGTAATAGCAAAGGCACATAGCCTTTCATCTAGCATGTTTTAAAATACTGCTTTATTTCATCCTGCACAAAAGGTTTTTTGGTATGTCTTAGATCCTAGTGTGGTTCAGCAAATTTGGGCTCTTAATTCCTGATTTGGGAGTGCCAGTGATGTCTGGGTTCACACTCTGAATAAATAGTCCCTTTCATGATATTTCACAATCATTGCTTTATAACATTTTGTGGCTTTGTGGATGCCAAGCCTTTTTGTCTTTTCTTTAAGAAGACTGAGTTTGAATATTGGCTTCTGTAAAAGTTTGGTCATATGGCAATAAATGCTTTCAAAGGTCAACCAAAAGTGGCTTGATTGTGCATAGTAGAAGAGAAAAATCACATCAAGGGATCAGAGAATCAAATATGAACAATACAGAGGTGTGGGAGAGTGGTTAGACTATTTTGACAAATTTTAGTGACTGGTATAAATATTGTACCAGGGGGGATAAGGAGTCTGGCACATGAGCCAAATGACCTTTCAGTATGAAAGACTATTCATGTGGGGAAGAGGGTGGGGGAAGCACAAATAAAAAGATTTTAATTAAAAAAAAATACTGTTAGCTAAAGGAGTGTTTTAGTGAAATACTGGAGGAGAATAGAACATTCAAGAACATGTCATAAATTAAATAGCTTCAAATTGATCAAGAGCAGAGGGTGCTCTTGATCCAAGAACAGCAGATACACAATATAATGTTCTGATGCTATTTACTGAGTCTCTGGTAAGGCTCTGTTTTGAATTCTGTATGCGTGCTGTGATTATACAATGGTGTTGCTATCTACATTTTAAACTGAATAAAACAAATGAGTGGAATATGACATCTGTCACTTCATTACTATTCAGATTCCCTTACTTTGCAAACTAGTTGAACATTGTTTTCAAACTGTTGCTCTGAATAATGCTGACTGGCATTTTTAATCAAACAATGCTGGTCACTGGAACTGCTATTTGTATTGTAATCTACAATATGTTTGTAGTTCTATTAAAAAAGAATGTTTAACGTTTGGCAAATAGGAGGGCCTTGCTAATATACATTGTTTGGACAGGTCAAGAATTGGATTGTCTAGTGGTACTTATTGATATTTTGGGTGCATACAAATGTTTGGGGAGGTTAGGGGGAGGTTAAATTCTGTTAAAAATGGCCACCCAATCTAACTTAGTTCACTCCAATGTGGACCTGACCCAAGTTAACCATACCCCCAAGGCAGTCTAACTTAGATGGCCAGGTTGGTCATTTTTAGACTGTTCCAAATGTCCTGAAGTTCTGTACAGTTGCCAGTGCAGCCCAGGGTTAACCCACCCCCAGACAGACAACCTGTGTCACCCCCACAGACCAACCAGTTCCCCCTCTCTGCTTCCAAGCCTGCCAAACCCCCCATCCCTCAAGCCACTCCCATTTACTGTTTTTATTGGTATTTGCCAGTTCCAGGAGCCAAGGAAGTAAGTTGGGGTTGGTGGGATGGGGAGGATTGGTTTACCAGGGAGGGTTAGGGGGGCTAAAAATAGCCCCTGGTCCCAGGGGGGTGGGAGAAAGATTCCCCCCCAAACTCCCCTATGGAGCCACCAGCCCCTCTGATCCCACCAAATCCTCCTAGCCCTCCCCCCCATCCCTCCCCTAGAGCCTGCTTTTCCCCTCCGTTCCTCCCCAAGTCCCCCCGTCCACTAGCTCTCCCTACCTTGACTTACTTTAAATCAGGTGGCCATTTTTAACTCAGTCTAATCACTCCCTAACCTCCCTGTACACACGCTTTACATAGTCCCCACAGTTATTTACTGTGCAGTGTTGAGAGTCCTAGCTCAGTGCCCTTTACTGTTCTCAATTAAAGAATATCTTACTTAAAATACACTACCTTTAAGCTACTAATACAATAGTGATATGCCTTTTATCCAGAATAGCTAGGATATTTGCAGTAGTGTCTCAGATAGCTGTGTAATGTTAAATGAGTGTTGTGATAGTATGGCAGATTTGTTGATGCAAGGTGAAACTTCAGTTGTGAATTGAGATTCTGTTGCTTTTTAAAGTCCCTGTTGTCTCTACACTAATGACTATATTTCTGTCGTCATTATTTGATGTCTACAATATATGTGCAAGAATTGGTCATATTTTAATATTTTTTTCAAAAATTTTACTTCTATAATAATTTTCCTTTATTCTCTATTCAGTAAACTTGCTTTGGGATACTTAGCAAGCTAATGATGATAAATATAAATGAATTCAGGCATGGCTGCTAATATCACAAGATAGGAGTGAAGAATGTAATAGTGTGCATTCACTCCTGGAAAATATCTAGACCATTTAACTTCTAACGAACCACAACAGCAAACTGAAAATAGAATACTGATATTTATAACATTTCAGGCTGCAAGGATATTGCAGTTTCAAAACAGCTTCTTGACATTCATTAGTCTATTCATTTACTATCAATGAAATATGGTATTTATTTGAATGCAAGACAAAGGGTTGGGTTTTTTTGTTGTTTTATTTTTAAATCAACATGAGAAAAGCCCTTCATCTTACATTTGCATACAAGAAAACTTCACTAAATACATTGTCTGTCATTTAAACTGCTGTCAAAAGCAACATGTAAACCAACTGTGAAGCGGGATTAAATGCAGCCAACACTGAGCATGACTATAAAACACATGGCCCGTATTGGGCAAATATGTTGATGTAAACCTACCACAAGGATTCATTAGTGCAGCCCATCTGAATAAGATATATAATAGTGCCCATTAACTGCAGTCCTCCTCGGCACCAACTCTTTGAAGTCATGGTGAGCAACTACATTTTGACTTCCTTTTCACTCCCACAGCTGAGCTGCACCTTTCTTTCCCATTTCCAATAATTTCTGTTTCTTCACCAGCCTTAAAAATCTGGTAAACATCACTAAACTGGGTCCCAAACAGTTGACCCAGAATTGCTCTGTGGCCCCCTCTCAGCCTGTTGCACATGATTAGTGTGGCTCCACCCTCCATGAGGTGAAGCCAAACCAGGCTGCCCTATGCTTCATCTGCATGTAAATTTTTGGAGGATCGTAGGACTCATTCGGGAGGGGTGCTAATTAGCTCGCGGACGTTTGGGCAGGATAATTTGAGTATGTACTCATTATGAACAGTGCAGAGCTGTGGGGTCACCATGGCTTGAAATGCTGTTGACTCCTGCTGGTTCTCAGCCCAGTGAACCATATGGCAAATCGTGAGACTTGGCTTTGGATTAATATCATGCATAGCTTGTACTATATATAAGTAGGTTCCAAAGTGCTGTGTATGGGGTACCTGCGCAAAAACTTGCAGCAGTTTCAAAAAAAGATATCATGCATCAATTCTGGTTGAACTAAGTCTATGGATGCTATATGCAAATTACTACAGCTATGTTTGTGTCAAGGTCAGTGTTTTGAACTCTGCTCTTTGCTTCTAATCTATTTCGGGTGAAGAGGGAGACTATCCCATTGCGAGGGAAAAGGGGGAAAGGAGCCAAAATACTTCCTTGATTAAACAGGGAAATTCAGGGGAGCCTAAGGGCAAAAAAGAAGGCATATAGGCGGTGGAAGCAGATGGACACTACCAAGGAGGGGTATACCTACTTGGCCTGCACTTGCAGGGAGGCAGTTAGAAAGGCCAAAGCAACTACAGAGCTGAGGCTGACATCACAAATTAAAGACAAAAAAAAATCTCTTTTTTAGGTATGTAGGGAGTAAAAGGAAGGCGTAGGGCAGCATAGGATCCCTACTGAACAAGGAGGAGCAACTGTGCGGCGGTGGGGCGGGGGGGGGGGGGGGAACAAGGCTGAGCTATTCAATGAGTTTTTTGCCTTGGTATTCCTGAACAGGAGTCAAAATAAGTCTCCTAATGGGTTCTTAGATGGGCATCAGAGGGACACCAGCCTACCAACTGTTGACGCTGACTTGGTGCAGAGTCACTTGGATGGATTAGATGTGTTCAAGTCAGCAGGCCCGGATGAGCTGCATCTGAGAGTACTGAAGGAATTGCCTGGTGTCATAACAGAACCACTGGCATGGCTGTTTGAGCACTCATGCTGCTCAGGTCAGATCCTGGAGGACTGGAAAAGGGCTAATGTAGTCCCTATTTTCAAGAAAGGGAGGAAGGAGGAGCCAAGCAATTATAGGCCAGTCAGTCTCACCACCATCCTTGGTAAGGTTTTTGAAAAGATTATGTAGGATTAGCAGGAAAAATAATGCAGCAGGGAAACCATCATGGATTTGTACCAGGTAGATCATGCCTGACCAATCTGGTTTCATTTTTTGACAGGGTCACCCTTAGACGCAAGAGTAGAGGCGGATGTCATTTTCTTGGATTCTAGCAAGGCCTTCAATAGGGCATCTCATCCCACTCTCATAAATAAATTAAGAGGCTGTGACAGAGATATTTACATGGTCTGGTGGGTGGCAAATTGGCTTAGCGGTCACACCCAGAGAGTGGTAGTAGATGGGTTGGTATCGACCTGGAAAGATGTAGGTAGTGGGGTCCCACAGGGTTCAGTCCTTGGACCTGTACTCTTCAGTATGTTCATCAACAGTGACTTGGATGTGGGTGTGAAGTGTACTCTGTCCAAGTTTGCAGATGATACTAAATTGTGGGGTGAAGTGCACACTCCACAGGGTAGGGAACGATTGAAGGCAGACCTGGACAGGTTAGAAAAGTAGGCAGAACACAATAGGATGCAGTACAACAAGGACAAATGCAGAGTGCTGCACTTAGGGTGTAAAAATATTCAGCACACCTACTGGCTGGGAAATGACCCTCAGCAGCACAGAAGTGGAAAGGGATCTTGGAGTCACGGTGGACTCCAAGGTGAACATGAGCTGTCAGTGTGATGAAATCATCAGCAAAGCTAACCGGACTTTATCATGCATCGGCAGATGCATGACAAATAGAACCAAGGAGGTGATACTTCCCCTCTCTGCGGTATTGGTCAGACCGCATTTGGAGTACTACATCCAGTTTTGGGTATTGTACTTCAAGAAGGATGTTGATAGACTTGAGAGGGTCCAGAGGAGAGCCAGTTATATGGTTTTAGGGGCTTACAGGACAAGCCCTATGAGGAGAGACTGAGGGACCTGGACCTCTTCAGCCTCCACAAGAGAAGGCTAAGAGGTGATCTTGTGGCTGCCTACACATTCATTAGGGGGATGCAGTAAGGGATTGGAGATGCCCTGTTCACCAGGGCACCTCTTGGGGTAACAAGGAACAATGGTCACAAA
>NW_005842487.1:274639-308716 GCF_000455745.1 Alligator sinensis | reverse complement strand
ACCCTACAGATTTACTTTCCCTGCTGTATTAGTGGGAGTGTTTCGATTCTGTACCTGGGAAATTGTAATAAATTTATACGTTCATATAGAGAATTAAATTATGTGGGGGGGGGGGGTCATTTTATAATCAGGGTTGTCTTATATTTGAGTACATATGGTAGGTTTTATTTTTTTGAGACTAAAAATTGAGCAACAGTAAGTCTAAAAATTTTAGACTGAGATCTAAAGATTTCTAAGAAGTCACTTGTGTCTATCTCTTCCTTGTAACTTGAAAATACAAAATTGTTGATTCTGTATCTTGGGGATTCAGACAAACTCATAAACTGGAGGAGAGTAGATGTAGATTGGAAATTAGGAAGAAATTCTTTACGGTAATGGTTGCCAAACTATGGAATGGACTTCCAAGGGAGGTGGTGTTTTCCCCTACCTTGGAGGTGTTTCAAGAGGAGGTTAGACAAGCACCTGGCTAGGGTCACTTGACCCCAGTGCTCTTTGCTGTCCAGAGCAGGGGGTTGGGCCCAGTGATCTAATAGGTCCCTTCTGACCCTAGAAATCTATGAAATCTAACTCTATTGCATCTGCCAAAGAAGTTAGTGTACATATCCCTTTTTAGTAACATACCAGTTGGAAACAATCCATATAATTTGTTGGCACTTTATTTACTTCCGTGTAGTATTTATTTATCTGAATATGTGTTTGTTTGCTTCTATGGTCAGCACTTCTCAACTATAAAGTTTTACTCTTCTTTTATTGAAAAACCTGGCTTTGGGACCAGAGCCCCCTCTAAACTTTTCTACAAAAAATGTAGCAAAAAAGTTGGGTTTGTCAACTTGTATGGATAGGGGTTTGTTTTGGGGCTTATTTTTTTGACACCTTGAAAAAATCTGATGTGCTGACATTTATTTAATTCCCTTACATTTCTGGTGTTTTGACTAGCTCTAGAGTTGCTACAGATTTTCATACTCAAATTCTTTTTTTGATGCCCACTGTTATAACACAGTTGGATAATGGGAAATCCTATAACATGTGATGGAAGATATTTCTTCCCTCTAACAATTATGGAAGCGGCATTGCATTTATTCCCGGTACTAACCCAAGAGTTACAAGGGACTTAAGTATTTTAGTGTTGACTTAATGGCAGATGGATGGAAAAACCTAGAAAGTTTCCCAAGTGATAAATTTTCCTGGCCTCTCACCCCTGCTCTCCATGCCATGAGATGGAAAACAGAATTATGCAGAATGTAAGGCGTCCTTCTGGCAAAAATCCCTTCTCTTTTACCTCATCAGTTTTGCTTCAAGCAGGGCCCTCTCCATCCGTAACAGACAGATTAACATTTTACTTCCTACCTGACTTCCTCATCTGTGTTGGAGGTGAAAACATTAAGGCTAATCAATACATTAAAGTGCTATGGAATTTTTCTGATGGAAGCCACTAAATCAAAAGTATTTTATAGAGTGCTTTTGAATGTAGTGCATAGCTTATTATTTATTGTGGCTGCATGCTTTAGACTTTCTTCTCTGTGTAAATATTGGGCGATCATGTATTGAGAATCCAACTTTGTCTTTTTTGGAAAGCTGTCTCTTAAAACAACTGAGTTAAGTTTTAATGCATACAATAAATGAAGGGTACAGAACTGGTGTGAGAGACTTAAAACATAACTTCTGAGATAGTGATAAGGTGACTAGTGCTACAAAAGAGGAGGGAGCAGGCATGAAAGAGAGATGGAGCCCATCATACAAACCTGAGCAAATCCTTTTATGTTACAATAGATACAGGTAAACAGAATAGGGTAGAAAGCCAGAACTTTCTTCCTGCAATTTTTAAAATATAGTTGTTGAACAGATATTATAGTTAGTTTATAAAGCAGTTAAAAATATTTAGTTTTGCCTTTTTGGTTAGACCTTTAGTTCTGGAATTTGTTCACTGAGTCTTACCTTAAATGAATACACTGAATTTAATTTAGTAAGGCCTTCTACTCAAGCTATAGTTTTAGGCATAGTTCATTTAAGATGGACTTATCAGGAAAACTTTTTGGAGTACAAAGTAGGACTGTATATCATATTGCAAGCTTCTTGTTAGGAGCTTTCTAAAGTGAGGTCCTCACCATTTCATTTTCCTTGAAAAGCGAACACCTCTGCATTATAGTTTCTTATGTAGCTGGCTTTGTATGAACACTTCATTCAATTGTTGAAATGGAAGGTATAGTAAGAGCAATATCAGTGGCCTCCTGAAGTTCATTTAACAGAAAAAGGTCAACTGTAAGCCACTTAATTTAGGCTTAATTTAGTCAATGACTGGCATGAGAGGCTTAATATAGGCAGGTGAGATATCATGCTGAAACTGTAATTGAGTTGTGTGTTGATGTATTAGAATTTAAGTTTGCTTATTTCTGTCCGTTCAAAAATAGCTTCTTTTTAAAAGCATGGTCTTCCCCACCTACTTTGGAAGTACAGTAAATCCATGAATCTTAATGGAGTACTGAGATAAACTTAACATCTAAGGCTAGTTATTTTCCTCAATTTATCACTAATGCCGTGGATCTACCATAAAAGAATTCAAGTCACATAGGTATGATTGCAGTCTGTTTTGAGCAACTCCTCATTCAGTTACAGCATGGAAACAGACGATATGACCCCCCCCAGTATCCACTAAGTATTTTTGGAGCTGGTAGTTTTGTGAATGAAGTAGGTTTGGGGTGTTTTTTGTCAAGGAGTGGTGTTACCCTGGGCTGACTGAGGTATGGTGCTGATGGAATCTGAAGTGGACATTATCTATTTCTCAATCATGGAACTTCTCAAGTGGTAGTTGGAAAATATAGCCTGGACCTGTACAATACAGTTTTCCCTTGCTTTATGCAGGTTCTGTATGTGCAAATTTGCTCTTATGCAATGGCCCTTTTTATACTAAAAATGCATTATATGCAAGGTAAATTAACTCTAATGCGATCGATGTGGTGGAAGCCTGCAGTCAACTGCTTTGTGCAGTGCATTGTGGGAGTGATGCGTACCAAAATATAATCTCCTGTGTGGATCTGTGCTCCTCGCTCGTTGTCTGCGACACGTGTTTCTGTAGTTGCCATTCCCATTATGATAGTGTCCTGTGCTTATGTGTACTGTCTGCTGTTGGTGAATACCAAAATTGACCTGTAAAAGTGGTAGAAATGAGTCTGGAGGTCAGCACAGTCGAGGTCTTGGAACATATCCCTATTTGTTACATTATAAAGTGGGTTCCCTTTATACGAATTCACGTTATGCACTGTTTTCCAGGAATGCACGTACAGCATAAAGCGAGGGAAACCTGTAACTGTTAACAGAGAGAGAAGGGCAAATTAAATAACTGTTTTTAATTTATTCCTGCTTGTCTTTTGGAGGAAGGTCTGCTCCAATACCTTGAACACTAACTGGAAATCATTTACTATTTGTGTTAAATTTTTGAGAGCAGACAAGTGCAAAAGCAAATATTGAGTGGATTGAATTCTTTCTATTCAATTCCCCTTTCTCATTCCCATTTATACCCCAAACATGGCATGTACATGCTGCAGAACAAATGACTGATTATTCCTCTGAGGTTGGTGGGATCTTTGCTGAGTTAGATTTTCATCTCTTGCCTGTATGCTTTAAGAAGCTGCTTCTGTTTTTCAGAAATAAAAAAAACAAAAAACAAACAATTTCCTCTCCTCGTTTACCCCCAAAAAGCTTCACAGATAGAATTTTTTGCTTAAGAGCATCCTTTTAGGGAGAATGGAAATAAATAGCTATCAGCTACTTTAACTTGGTGATTAACCAAAACAAACAAACAATGACACCCCTGCCCCCATCCTTTTCAGGTACTGTACTCAAAATTAAACTCTTGGATACAGTATAAGCTGCACAGTAATTGCTAACTTGGGTCAAAAAACTTTTTGTTTCTGGAATGGTCATGAACATAATGTCAATGGAAAGGTCATTATGTATCCAGTGTGACTTGCACTCTAATAAAAGTGTCATGGGAAAAACAAAGGGGGGATGGGAGAGAAGGAGGGGGAAATGCCTCTTTTCAGAATTAAACTCTTGGATACAGTATAAGCTGCACAGTAATTGCTAACTTGGGTCAAAAAACTTTTTGTTTCTGGAATGGTCATGAACATAATGTCAATGGAAAGGTCATTATGTATCCAGTGTGACTTGCACTCTAATAAAAGTGTCATGGGAAAAACAAAGGGGGGATGGGAGAGAAGGAGGGGGAATTGCCTCTTTTCAGCCCAGCCACGGGAAAGTTCTGTTTCACTACATTCTAGCGTAGACTTAAGACGTGTTTAAATGTTCTGGTTTCCTGAAAACAGAGATGACAGAAATGAAAACCTGTTTTAATTTTACATTTTATTTTAGTCACAAATTTAGCTGTGAAGTTTTTGTATTAATTTGCATTGTTTAATCCAAAAGTAAGATGCTTGCTGTTCTAGGATTAGAGTTGTTAGATGGTCTGGGGTTTTAGTAGCAAGGAAAAGGATTTAAGTTAGTAAGCAATACTTCTGTAGCACTTCAAAGCATGCATCTCTCTGCAGTTGCAAGCCTGCAGGGTAGCAATTGTTAACACCAGAAACCAGTCTCTGGCTGCTTAAAATTCCAAAGTCATAAAATCATTCAAAGCTGATGACATTTGCTTTAACTTTTTTCAGTTTACATGGATGCTTAACGCTTCATAGATGGGAAAACCTACAACATTTGGTAATTGTAGACAACTACTGATATATGTCTATATCTGTCTACAGATCTGTATTTTTTACAGTTTTATTCCTATTGGAAGTTAGATTTTTGAAAGAAAACAAAATGCAGATACGTTTTGAAAATTGGAAGGATTGTCTTTTCTCCAGAGGAAAAAAAAATGTTCTTTAATGGGAGTGACAGCAGTTATCCATTGTTAACTGGCTAGTCCATGCCAGCCCTTCATTATGAAAAGAATCTGGGTCCCTGCAGGTAAAAGAGAATAATAGCTCCTAGACTAGAGGAAGCACTCTTGATTTACAAAAGAGTTCGTATTGTCATCTTAAGTGATAGGAAGTAAAGTGGCAATAAAATCTAAAGGAGAAAGCACTCTCTTTGCTCTGCTTTTTTATGTTGTTGAGGGATCTGCTGTGTATTGTCAGGACATCAGTAGTCCAGCAATAGTTGTTAGGTATTTTAAATCATAGATTGCATGCCTGGTGATGGTGTTAGACCCGAACATTTAAGGGACAGAGAAAGTTGTTTCCAGTTGTCTTCCCTGTGTCCACCAGGTGTTAAGGGAAAGAGCTGGTAGTGAGAATGGTTAGATAACTTTGTACTAACATGACTGCTTTTCAGTAGATACAGTCAACATTAATTCAGTGCTCCTGTGAACGTATGATTGGAGCTATGGATGTTCATAGTGCCACTTAATTTCTAGGTATGGCTCCCAGAGGAGAATCTGTAGCCCTGAATTGCATGCCTAAGCTCCCTGTACATTGCACAGAGAAAGCTAGATGGTTTTCGAAATATATGGTAACATTAGATTGATGTAGCCATGATAGTCCATGAGTTATGCAAGAGGCAAGGATATTTTTGGGCAGTACCTTTATTGGACCAGACTTATAGTTAAACAAATTTTTGAATGCAAAACATTCTTCTTCAGGTCATGGGAATTTATATGATAAATAATGGGATTTATAATAATGAGCATACGGAGTGGTGAGGTACTTAAGCTAGCCAATTGGAAACGTAAGGAGAGAGATCTTGAATTTCATTCTTTCCTGGGGGTGCATCTCTGAGCTACAATCTGGTGCCTATACGAGATCAGATTTCACAGCTCCAGTCTCCTGTATCTGAATATAACTTAAGTGTCTTTCTTCCTGAAACAAAGGTAGTGATAGTGGTGGTTCGTTCCATCTTTAATACAATAGCTAAATAACTACTTAACCCAGGCTTCCCTCTTCCTGCACACTGCCCTTTACATCCTGAGGGGGGTTTAACTCAAATATCTTGTCTTTCCAGGAAAATGCCACAACAGGTTTCAGAATAGGCTGGACAGGGTCATGATCAGAGAGGGAATAAGAGGAAGCTTTACTCCGTAGCCCAGCAATGAGACCTCTTGCCTGTGGGGAGGGGAGAGGGCATATATATAATCCAGTGGCTCTCATGTAAAAGCCACTTTGGTAAAACTTTAAATTAAAACCAGATGTCTTTTAAAAATAAATCGCCTAATATTTATGCTAATAGTTAAAAGAAATAATACCTTAAGGTTATTGTGTTTGAGAGTTTTAAAACAATACTTCCTTTGTATTATTGGGGTTATAAACTTTATCCGTGCTTTTGACGTAGTTTATAGATTTTACTTATACTTTATCGTCTCATTTGGGAGGGTGTGTGTATTGTGCAAATCTTTTCTTTAAAAAAAATATTCCTCCCTCTTCCTGCATCAAGGCAACATAATATAAAACTGCAATAAATAGTAGTGCAGGGTGGCTCTGGTATCTAAAACTGCTCGGTTGTTTCTTCAGCGTATTTGGCCTTTGAGTTGATGTCCCTTTTTCATTATTTGAAGAACTCTTTTTAATGACACAAATCCTCAGTAGGAAATCTTCATACGCTGGGACAGGTTTAAGGTGGAAAATTGTTTGAGAATTTTTGCTGCAAAAACCTTATTCAAAATGGTTTACAATGAAAGTCGCAGGGTGTTGCCCTGCAGAAAATGTTTGAGAAGACTAACAAGAACTGATATTTTTTTTTTTTTGTACAGCTAGGTTCACTTTTATGTGTCAAGTTTCCAAATTTCACTGATTACATTTTCTGGTGTTTCCAAGGAACATCAGTTTCCTCCGTAACTAAAATCTAGAGGCCACTGGTGTTCTGGGCAAAGGTATATGGCTTCTCCCTCTCGCCCTTACTTTCAAGAGGCCTTGAGGAGGTTTATGTCAATAGGTTTCAACCTTTTTTAGACTCAAGGTACCCCTCAGTAGGCTCAAGGCACAGTTTAGAAAATAGCAGTTCTTGGTTTTCATTCTGTTTTTGACAACAGAAAATATATAGAGCAATTCTTCTGTTGCAGTGAGCTCAGAAGGATCACAACAGGTCAGAATGTTTTAACATTATGAAATCTATTTGAAATACCTGGTTTTATCTTGTGAATCATGGTTACACACCTTACAGTGCTAATGTTGTGGCACCTCGCAGCACCAAAGGATATAAAGGCACCCTGGTTGAGAATCACGGGTTTAGATAGAGCTCTTATAGTCAAAGCTTTTACCATCAAATATTCCATTCAGGATTCTTTCTAAGGAAACCCTGTTCTCATTATGTGTTGTCTATCGCTTCCAGTTACTCTGTCGGGATTTGTTAATTTATGGTAAGTGTGGAGGTGTCTGAATGTACAAGTTAGCATACCAGTGTAACTTTTTTTGAAAAAAATTAAAAAACCCTTCATGGTATAGACTGAACTTTCCATTTTTTTGCTGGAACAAGATGGTGATTGTTTTAAGTCTTGAAAGAACATCTTGTGTTGCCTGAAATTAATCTCCTACCCACTCCTTGTTTGGGGTCCCCCCTGCCCCTTCTTGCAGCCATAGTCTGTTATCATTTTCTGACAAAATAAACTGTTAGGAATTACTGCATTTTATCTTCCCTGTTCTAAACTTGTGTGTGCATTACTGAAAAATGTCCCTTGACACACTGCTTGTCCTTTGTCTCATTTTATGTTCTTTTCCTTTTAATGTTTTCTTTCTGCTTTGCCACCAAGCTCTTCTGTCGTCTTAAAACAATACTTCCCATTTTTAGCTCATAAAATTTTAATGTGTTCAAGTCTCTAACCACAGGGTATTGAAAAGTAAAGAGCCCTGAATGAAGTATGGTCTTGTGTAGTGCTGCTCAGCTTACTGTGGGATCTGGCCACAGAAGTGACTGAATCCAGCTCATGGCATGGAAGATAAGCTTGGCACATCCCCTTCCCTCCCTTGTGCTGTGCTGCTGATTTCCTTCCACAGCTGTCCCTGCTCTCTCCCTCTTTCCCACCCCTGTCTGACAGTTGGCAGCCAGCTTTTCTTCCCCTCCTCCCCCTCCCTGCTTGTAGTGCATCTTTGTGTGTATGTGTGCATTTAATAAGAGTAATATTTATTTCTTTGTAATGGTTGTGAAGTCAGCTACATCGCATCTGTATTTAAAACTTCCCTTTTTAAGACAAAAATATTTGATAGCCCACCTTTTTAGCATGTAGTGCCATCAACTGGTACTGCTGGGCTGCAACCAAGTTTGCAGAAGTGTTTTTTGCTGATAATGTACATATCTTCTCTTGTCACCAGGAAGCTATTTTTGTCAGTTGGAGTCTACTTATGCCCTCAGTCATCAAGGGACAAAGTCCTGCCAGGGAGCTGTAGGCAGGCACTGCGGATGACTTGGGATGAAACAAAGAAAATGAACTGTTTGGAAAAGAAAGGAGAGGTGTTAAGATTTGACCACACTGTTTAAAATTTAACCATCCTGTATCTTGAAAGAGAAGTTTTTCATGTTGTGGAAATCTTTCCCAGCTCAGACTAACATTATATGGCAGGAGACTGATGGAACTGAATTAGATGTAGCATTATATATTTGGAGGTGCGGGGAGGAGGTGGCAAATGTTTTTAAATACAGTTTGAAAAATGTTTTGCCTGGGGAAAAATGAGACCTTGAAATCTGTCTGCCCCTCTGCTTTTTGCTTCAGTTTAATTGAGATGTCAGGACCCAAGAGGGACCAAATGGAGTAAGAATGACATTGATACTGTGTGTGCTGCATCTGGTTATATGGAAGCATCTTGACTGCAATTTGTATGGTGTTAGTCACTTTGCATAGTAGCTACAAGGATGGCAGTCAATCTAAGGTACAAGACCACTAAAATAGGCATTTTCATGAATTCACTGACCTGTAAATCTTTAAGTAATGATTCTGACAGAGACATGGGAAGCCTATTAATACTTAACATGTGCATACACTTGATCTGATTTAGTTAGCATCATATCTGGTTGCCTTTGACTCCTCAACCTAAATGTCTAGATTGTAAATGTGTTCATGAGGATCAGAGGTTGTAGCCTTTGGCTTGAGTCTGGAGAGAAACTTGTACTCTACCATTAGATCTGTAGAAGATGCTCTAACCACTAGGCACCTTTGTGTACTAACATATGATATTTAAATTGTATTTTAAAATATTCAAGAGTAGTGAACCAGTAGTCTAGTTTTGTGAGTTTATAAAATGAAATAGTGTGAAGCGTAGGAAAGGATGGAAACCTTTTTTGAAAAAATATATTTTTACGTAGGCACTTCTTAGAAGGTAAGAATGTGTTCTAATTTGGCTTCGTGTTAACAACAGATGCAGTGCAGATTTCTGCTGCGGTCTTCATGGATTGGTTTTCAATGCAGAGTTATCCTGAGCTCAGCTAGGTTAGATTAGCTGAGCGCCACGTGGAGCATCTTCACGTTTACATGGCTTTATCTATGCCAAATAAGGTTAGTGTTGTATGGCAGTACAACTTCTAGAGGGGTATTAGATGTCGCTCTTTCCACTCTTCAGACTGTGAAAATGTATAGGATGGCAGTTTAAAGTTTTGAGAGAGCTTGTCTGGTGTCTGTGTAGCAGCACTGTTGGATCCATGCCTTGCCACCGGCTGGAAGTGTGGTCAGTTTAAGACAATGAGTTGTTATTAATATATCTTCATTATCTCAACAAGAAGGCAAATACTGTACGGGGAGTGAGACACACTGGAGGGCATTTTGTCAGTTGTTTCTCTTGCTTGAGAGTAGTGTTGAGGCTTGCTAAGATCATGTGAGCTGCATGTAGAGATGGAGAAGTGGACAGCAAATACTGGTTTAATACAGTGAATGAATCCACTATTGAACAGCAGCTGCACATCTTGAGTGCATCAGGTTCTTCCCTGTCCTCTGTGCATTTCTGTTCCACAGAACAAAGTACATCTGATGAGTACTTTGCTTCATGGATTGTTTTAGACTGGCTCATTCCCCAGCCAGAATAGCACACTGGCTCCATCACACAGCATGAAGGAAAGGGTGTTTAGGCTGTGGTCAGCCGCAAAGAGAATGGTTCAATCCTGTTTCTTCCTCACCTGGTTGTGCTTGAAGTAGCCTGCTGTCACCTGCTCCAGTATCTTTCCCAGCAGACCTGGGGGACGATTTGACTAGTTGACAAAGTCGTCCTGCATTTCCTGTGGTGGGTGGATCCTCCTTCATTTCTTAATCTCTGTCCTCAAAAGGCAATGGTTCTTTTGGATGCCCTGGCTGAAAGCCTCTGCCCAGTGAGATTTGCAATGAAATGACCCCTTCATCTTTCTTTTTAACTTACTGCATCACAAAAAGGTAAAGTTGTAACTTTGTTTTCACTTTTTTTGACAGGCAGTCATCACTTGTATTCATTTCAGCATTTGAACAGCTGCATGGACTTTTCCTCTTAAAGAAAATGACAAAGCCCAGCTCACCACATCTTATGTTGTATTATTTTCCCCTCTCTCCCCCAATACCTAGCTGGGGTCGTTTGACCCCAGCATTCTTTCCTGACTATGGCAGGGGGTCGAACTTGATGATCTACTTAGGTCCCTTCCGACCCTACCAACTATGAAACAATAACATTTGGATCAAAGATCTCAAACGTGCAACCCAAGGGCTGGATCTGGCCCCATCATCCAGGCCCTGGTGATGCCCCTGGATCTGATGAGACCCACACAGTGCACCACACATGCCTATGGTACAGAGCTAGTTTGCGGGCTGCATCAGGCCCGCAGGTTCCCTCTCCTCCCTTCCTTCTCCTTCCCTTCCCTCCCCTCTCCCCCAGCATACGTCATCTGGCAGCTGCTGTAGCCAGTCTGGGACCTATGCTACATGCGGACTGCATGTGGTCAAGTTGGCTGGAGTGGTGGCGGTGCTACGTGTGATGCAGTCCAGCTGGGTCAGCCACCGCATGTAACAGTGCAGGTCCTGGATTGGCTGGAGCAGAAGCTACTGGGGTAGGTGCCACAGGTGGCACAGTCTGCCTGGGGTGGTCACCACATGTAGCACGGTTTCTGTTCTGTCCAGACTGCATCACATGTGGTGCCTGTCCTGGCAATTCCGGGATCTGTGCTGCATGAAGTGTGGGTCCCAAACCAGCGGGAGCAGCCACCAGATCAGGTATGCTGGGGAAGGGGAATAGGAGGGGGTCCATGGGCCTGGTCTGGCTTGAGGATTGACCCCATGCCACTCACAGCCCATGGGACCAGATGAGTTTGACACCCCTTACTTAGATGATGTATTTTGCTGATCATTTCTGACCTGTCTTTTAGTAAGGTTCTGTGATTCTAGCCAGAAAAATGTTTGTGCTTTTAAGCAACTGGTGTACCTCTAGCCTCTTGTCTACAGTATATGTTGTGGCTGCTCTGCTACCTCCAGGTCTAAAGTCTTGCCCCAAATGATTGGAAGGGGGGTGTTTTGGAAATAGGAAGAGGTGGCTGGAGGTTCAAGTAGAGAAGGGGTTTTCAACCTTTTTAAAGCAGTGTACCCCTTCTGGGTACACTTCTGGTGGGGGGTGGTGGTGGTGGCTAGACTGGTGGGGGGGGCGCTTGCACGCAGTGGCAATGGTGCAGTGGGGGATGGCGGCGACAGCTGCCACATGCAAGCTCCTCCCCCTCCCCCCCACTGCTCTGTCCGGCCTGCCGCTGCCCTCACTGCCCCCCACCCTGCTCCAGGGAGGCGGTGGCATGGGGTGGTGGGTGGCGGTGCTCCATCCCCACCTGACCACACGTACTCCCCTAGCCCCTTTCCAAGTACCCCGCGGGGGTATGTGTACCCCTGGTTAACCACCTCTGAAGTAGAGGCTAGTGTTGGATATCTTGATAAACCCATTGAAGAATGGGGCCACTTTCAGTGACTTACCAGATGTGTACAGTACTGTTCCTGTACAGCAGGGGTATCCAAAATTATGACCCACAGAACCATATTGTGTGGTCTAGAGTGCTCATACTCTTTTGGAGTGATGATATGGAACCCTTTTGAGGTCTCTCTCTCTTCATCCTCTCTACCCTTGCATCTGGTGCATTTAGCAGCTTGGAAGAGGTTAAAGGGTTTTTGGATCACATGTGCTTTTATATTTTAATAGGCATGTAAGGATTTATGCTGTACTTTATATATCTGTCACCAGCAAGTCAAAGTTGCAATCTTGGCTGTTTGCAGGGCTTATAGAACATAATGGAAAGAGAACCTGATATTAATGCTCTTCTGCAAAGGTCAAGTGATCAAATTTAGAGGTGGTACCTTGAGACAGACTGTTATGGGCTCCAGCTGTCAAATCTTGGCTTCTGTTTATCCATCTGAGCTCAGCCTCTGGGGCCAAATGGACACCCTCTTGGCAGGGGTTGTACAGTAGGTAAGAGATGGCTTCCTTTTTATGAAGCCCTAGGTTCTTGTACCCAGTCTCCATATATTCATAGTCCTCATTTTCCTTTTTGTTTGGCTGCTCTGCCACCCCTTGTAAGATACTGGCTGTGTACATGGGAGTAGGAAGTGTGAAAAGTGAGTACTCCTCTCCACCTGCTAAGCTGTTACCTAACATTTCTAAACCTGTTTCCATGGTATTTCCTTATGGTTATTCATGTTGACCAACTGCAAGGTAGATGTGTGTATCTTCAGTCCTATCCATGCTCAGATTCTGATCCTGGTAGATATTCCCTCAAGACTGTTGTTGGGTTTTTTTTGTCTTTTTTTTTTTTTTTTTTAAACCAGAGGGCCATTGTAGTTTAGTAGAATATGCATAGGCCATGGAGCAGAGACATGGGCTCTGATCCTGGATCTTATACACTTGTGTATGTTGAACTTTTTGAGAGTATCCCCTTCCATCCAGCAAGATATCCAGATGGTGGAAAAAGAATTTGAAACATTTCTAAACTCTGTGCAGTTGTTCCACATTTTGCTATGCTTGATATACTGAAAAAGCAAATGCTTTTTGTAATATCCACTTAACGAGTGAGGCAGGTGCAATTAAACTTCACCTGCTGTCTGATGCTAGCTTGTTTGCATAGATGCTGTATGTCTGTGAGGGCTGGCAATTACTTTCTTTTTCGCTGTGTAGAGCAGTGTAGTGATTACTGATAGTGTTACAAATTATTCCCTTCCCCCAAGGTTTACCACTGATATTGTAAAATGAAGCAGAAGTTATCAGTTATGTGCAAAGCTATCAATTGAAGTGTTTTATGTGTTTTCTAGGGTACATAAATAAAGCTTAATTTTTCTTGACCAAAAGACTAGCCAGTGTGTGCAATATCTATTGTCTGGTGATAAGAAAAGCCATGAATAGTTCAAAATACTGGCAGGAGAACATGACTTTCTGCTCCATAAGCACATGACCTTCTCAGTTCCAGTTAACAGGAGTTCAGTTTCTGCTTTGTAAATTGTGAGGTGGGGCACATAAGAAGGGTTGATGGCAGTTGAGAGGTGTGGTTTCTGGAAGTTTAGTCCAATTATGCCATACCTGTTCTGTAGACAAATAATGGAATTCAATATTCTGAATTACCAGTTGGGTACCTTTGGAGAGCACATCCTATATACAAATTTGTCCTGCAGGGAAATTTTTAAAAAGCGATTGGCTAAACTCTTGTTTCCCAATTTTAATTGCAAACATTCTAATGAAGAATTTACTCCTCCGGGAGGGCTCTTCTCAAGTCCGTTCTTTTGGGTTTTTCCTCTGCTTCCGAGAGGGAAGCAATAATACTGAATCACTGATGAACCTAAACCAACAATAAATTCATTACATAATCAAGCCAGATGGTTAGTCTGTAAGTGGTGGTTTTGTCCAAACATAAATATTTGAAATAACAAAGGGGACGTCCAAGTGAGCATTTGAGAAAAGAGTTGTGGGTGTATGTTTGTTTTTGTTTTAATTAAAACAAGTGGGGGTTTTTTATTTCTTTTCTTTTCTTTTCTTCCCAAATTTGTACCTTCGTATAGTTCTCCCTCTCAGGAGGTTAATGGCACAACTATGAGATAAGAAGTATTTAATGCTCTACTGTTCGTATTACCCTAAAAACTGCTCAGAACATTGGGCCAAATTCTCTGTCCCCATGTGACTCTGACTTCAGTGGAAATTGGCTCAGCGGCCTTAAATTCCACAGCCTGTTGTTAAGGTAAACAGTCTCAGTTCCTAAAAACAGACGCGTGTATATGGTGTGCACACAGAGCAAGCTTTAAACAGCAAATTCTTAGTCTTCCTAACTTGCACTTAAAACATGTTTATAAAGTTCATTGAAAACACAGAAATTAACTACCTCATTGAAAGTGGCTCCATAATACTTTAGTGCTGGGTTGTTCATTTTTCAGTTTCTAAGAACTGTGGTAGTTAAGGCTTTGGTTATAGTTGTTAAACTTCACATATGCAGGAAGAGTGAAGAGCACCATGAAGGCATGCTATATTTCTGTCTATTCATAAATGTGAACAAAGTTTGACTGAGTGCCAATTTTATCATGTGGCTGGTTCCAAATGCCACCCCCCAACCCTTGTTGCTCTTTAATAAAAACAAAGGCATGAGGCAGTGATCTTACCAGTCACCATGAAATTATGGGGCAAGGTCTAGAAAGCAGTGTGCATCTGTTTATGGGTGGATCCAGGATTTAGTGAAGTGGGGTGCGGAGCCTATCCCTGCTCCCAACACTTCCCCTAGCCCTGGGCAGGCATACTATGTCAGGGGATCAGCAGCAGGGAACTTTTTGAAGTCCACATCCCCACCTGAGCATCCCCTGCTCTCAGCACTCACTTCTTCCACTTCCATCCTCAGCAGCAGTCCTTTCCCCACCCACTTGTTCCTTCTCCTACCTGCTGCTGCTGCTGTCTCAGCCTGAAGTTGGAATTCAGGATATTCCAGAGCTGCATCTGCCTGCTTCTATCAGGGCACAGCAGCAGCAGCTACATGGGGTCCTCCTCTCTGCCCAGTCCTGCTGAGCCTGGCTGCAGCAGCTCTACAACCCCTCTCCCCACAACCCTCTCAAACCACAACTGTCCCAATTCATTTCACAGTGGGGACGGGCTTCAGAGCCACTGGGGTAGGCTCAGCAGTGGTTGGCAGTGGGCGGGTTCATGGGTCCATGCTCTTGGGCTGGTAGGGATCACTTGGGGACTTGGCAGAGAGGAAAAACGCGAAAACTGACCATATCCTGCCTCTCCTCCTCCAAAGCCAGGACACTGAGTGGTAGGGGTGCTCACACACTGAGGATGGAGGGGAAGGCAGGAGGTGCTGAGAACAAGGTGGGGGGTAGAGATGGAATTTTTACCTGATGGGCGAACTTAAAAAAGATCCTTGCTGCTGTTCTCAGTATGTTCAAAAAGATGTGAGGCTGGGTGTCTGCATCACTGCAGCCTCCTGGATCTGCCCCTGCACCTGTAGGTTGTCAACTAATGGAATAGGAGAGAGGTTTTCTGTGGGTGGTCCTGGTCTCTATAACGAGGTTACTTGTGCTATTTGTAGCATGTACGCTACAGGTTGGGCAACCTTGTTTTAGGCCATTGATGATAATAAGCCATGTAGGAGAACTTTCCAGTCTGCACTGAGCAAGATGCTGTCGGTATGGTTATCCCTCTCTGGAGCAAGCTCTCGTCTTGCTGTCCCTGTTATACTAGCTGAATGCTTGTTGGCATTTCTTTTGCAGACTGCGGGAATCAACTCACCCTCTTCATCTATCTACATTGAAATGCGACCTGATCTTTCCATGCCTTGGATCCCTTTGCTGCTTGGGAACAAGTGTGACATAATTACGGCGTGAGGACTGTAAGTCTGAACTCCTGAGTTTTAGGGCTTATCTATACAAGCATTATACAAATATAGCTGTTCTAGAATAATTTTGCATGAACAAGCCCTTCATTTCAGCTGTTCCATTGATCTTGCTTAACTTGGGTCTCATTTTTTTTTCCACCTGGAAATGGATGAAACAATAACAACAGTTTCACTGATACCTTGCTTCTCAGTTCTGTTCTCACCTCCCAGTACCATTAGTTTGGCTGGACATGTTTTTGTTCTGCAAAGCTACTTGGAGGCGGGGGGAAGCATCCCTTTACCCTATTTCCCATACTACTTGCCTATGAAAGTGTCCTAGCAGCTGGACTTTTTTGTACCTTTATCATCCTCTTGTATTTTCTTTTGTTCTCTTCTAATCTCCTCCTCTGGGCAGTTGTCACCTTGATAGTTTTTTTCGTTCTTTCCAGTCCTTCTCCTTCTTTTCTTTTCCCCCAGAGCATGTGGATGCGGTTCTAAAGGAGATTTTGGTTTTATTTGTTTAAAAAAAAAAAAGTCGGACTTAATTTAGTGCATGCAGATACTCACCCAATTTTACATTTTAATAAAGTGCCTATTTATAAATTCTGAAATTATCACAACCTATATAAAGGCTTGAACTTAATGTAATACATGTTTGCTGATGTTTTAAAGTCAAATTGCTGAATTGATTAGCAGTACCTAGCTAAACACCTGGAACTGAATTTTTGAAGAGCTAAGCACTCTTTCAACAGCTGTGGTTTCTTCAGCTGCAGAGAGAATATTTTGTCTCTTTCAGTTATTTGGTTCAATACAGTTTCAAAACTATTTCTATCAAAGATAAGGAACTGCTGGGAGTTAAAAAACCAACCAAACAAAAAAGCTTGTTTTACTCTTTCAATCTGTGAACAAAACCTAATTGAGAGAGGCTGGTTTCTACTAGATTATAAAAGTTTTTTGAAGAATGTGATGACCACAAAGAATTGGTTAAATTGTACTAACTACTAATAATATTTATTTTTTGTGTAACAATTTAGTTAGTTTTAAATGCAAAACAAGATTTAAGAGACCTTTTTAAAAGATATTTAACCAAAATGTAAAAAAAACTTTTTCTTTTTAATTGGATTCAATTTTCCAAAAGCAGTTTAACGCTCTGTGTGTGTGTGTGTGTGTGTGTGTGTGTGTGTGTGTGTGTGTGTGTGTGTGTTATACAAGCCAAAAAATAATTTTCTAATATGAAAACAGGAATCTGGATAAATGTAGGGTAAGCTATATAACTGCCTAAAATGCGCATAGTATATTCTCCTAGATGCTACTTATTGTTAGAAATTTAATGTAAAAACTGCATAGTTTCAAGCCAGCGTGTCTTAATGGTTTAATTTAAATTTAACTGTCTGGCTTGCTTATTCAGCTACTTTAGGCCTTTTTTATTAAACCAGTCCACTGTGCTGCTGTTTGCCACAGGACTGCTTGAAGTAAAATCTTGGTTCTGACTAGCAATATATTCCAGTTACTTATTTGTATAAACCAGCAGGAGGTGGGTGTGTGTTACAGCCTGGGCTTTCAACTATTTTTTATGCTCTTTCTCTTTGTTCTGAGTAACCAGTACTAGGCAGTTTACTTGGCTAAATGCTCAACATAGAAGAGTAAATTTGTATTATGTTTAATATGAGTGTGTTGTTTTTTTTCCCCCATTCACTCTTGCATTAAGAGAAATAGTGTGTCTAGAGAGTCTGGGCACTAATAACAGCTTTTTCTTAAGGGTAACACATTGGTATGCCTGCTTTCCCATGCTTCCACGTTCCATTTCTACTCAGCTGCCAGTTCAGGACTGCCACCATTAGGGATCCAATAGAAGTGGGATTCATGGGACTTTGGTTCCATTCCTGACTCCTGCTGCTGACTTGCAGGAGTTTTGAGATAGATCACTTTACCTCTGTATGGTTTTGTTTCCCAAATGGTGAAATATAAGGGGAAGAGAAGAGGCTTTGATACCGTCTCTACAAAGCAGTAAGGCATGTGGGAAAAGATTGAACAAGGGTTACTTAGTGGTGTTTTGGTAGATGGGTTTCATGCTTTGTACCAATCCTTGACCAATCCCACAGTTCATTCATTGCTACTGTACTTCACCTCAAATGGCAGGAGTGGGTTTGGAGCCTGGCCTTAGGGTTTTATTTATTTTTTTTTATATGTGGACTGACAAGTCCACAGTATTCAGGCTAGGCTTACACTGCAACTGGGGGGTATGACCATTTGTAGCACTTGTAGCCATGCTTGAATTAGTTCTTAGTCTAACTAGCTCTGTTGCTTATTAGCTATGAGACTCATGCAGCAATGGCTTCATCATAGGCACAGAACCCATTCATTTAGTGATTAAAGTCCATGTTGTTTTGCTTTCGCTATTATGTATACCCAAGCTGGCTGTATGAAGGCTTGCGTAAGTATATCTACACATCCTGCTCTTACACTTCCTAACTGCACCCAGCCCTAAGTAGGGGTTGCTGAGATGCATTTTTTACTTCAGTACCCTTAGGTGTGCAATAGTTACTGTTACACACAGATCCATCCTGGCCCCTACAACAGTAGTACTTCCTCATTGGCAACTAAGTCGGCTTTTGTGCTTAAATTTGGAGCACTTTTATTATCTTAATCTTCATGCAAACTGACATTACAAGAATACTTCTTTACCCTTTGTCATGACCCAAAAGGCACGATTGTGTGTGTGTGTGTGCTTTGGCATCAGAATTATCCACGTTAAGTTGCAGAGCATTGCACGGGAGTTTCCTGTAGCAAGAGGAGACTCCGGTGCAGGGACCAGTTTCCCGCCTTTTCTGCAGCTTCTTTTGCAGAGTGCATTGCTCGAGTTGCAAGAGGAATGCACGGTGCAAAAGAGTTCCCGCCACCGGTATGCAAATTTGTCCCCCGTGATTGGCTAGTGCTAAATTATTCACACGTGGCGGCTAGCGATTGGCCTGTTAGCCGTATAAGAGGCTTGAGCAGTTTCTGCCCAAGCCGAAGAGGACTCCACATCCATCTCGTGGGGACTCTGGGTACACGGCAGGGTAATAGAAACCCTGTGTGAGATCCAGAGGAGCGTGGCGGCCTGATCCACCGCCCACCTCTTCCCGTCTTCGAGCGCGACTAATATAAGACGTATTTACGATTTCTACATTGGTGGCCTGTTCACCCAGAGCATCCGGAGCTCTGCACCGTGGAGCCTAGCAACCTCCACGAGACCGTCTGTGTTGTGTATGTCTGTAACTACAACTTAATCAAGCTTTCCAGCCTACGCCATTGCCATCTCGGTGTAAGTAAACAATCTTTTAAACTACCGATACGCGTCCGTGCCTAATTCCAGAGCGAAGGCCTTCCCTCTCCGCCCCCGCGTGCCCAGGCTGCTGGCCACAGCCCGCGTGCAGCACGAAAAAGGGCTCGGGGCGCTCCCGGCCCGCACACCCTTATCTTAGGGCCATATTTGACTTAAAGTTTTAGTGAGTAACATGTATAATTTCTTATTCTTATGAGGAATGCCTTTCAAGAAGAAAGCAGTTTAGAAAAGTAAAGACTCAAGTGTGCCACCTGGCAAATGCAACCAAGTATTCCTGTGCTTTGTGTTTACTGAGAGGTGGTATATTCATGATTGCTTAAAGAAAAATCCAGTTGTGCTGCTTTGCAGTGAGCATACCGTGTGAGTGTTCCCCAGTACCAACATAAAAATTGGACTCAGTAGCTCAATGAGTTGAGGGGACAGTGGTTCTCAATTCGGGTGCCACAAGACCTTTTCAAGGGTACCATGACATGGCCGCTGCCTTGGCCAGGTGAAACTGCCCTGTACACCTTCTGGAGAGCCAGATGGGGAAGTGGTTGCAGCAGGAGCTAGTGCTTCTGCCTATACTAGGGCCATTTCATTTGGCAGCAGCAGCAGCAGGGTAGCCTAGAGAGTCAGCCAGGTGGAACTGCCCTGTGTGCCTCTGTTCCCAAAGGAAAGTTTCCGGGAGGTTTATCAGGTAAACTTGTGTGCCTCTGTTTCCAGGAGGAGTGTGCGGGGCTGGACTGGGAAGGGGTGGAGCAGAAGCTTCTGTTGCAGCTGATTTCCTCATCTGGCTCTGTACAAGGCAATGTGTCTTTAATCCCACTTGAGAATCATTGAGGTAAGCTAGGTGGTTCTCACCCCAGATGCTGCTAAATTCAGAAAAGTTACAGAGGGGTGCCTTGCATTTAAAAGGCTTGAGAAGCACTGGTCTACATTATGCTGCAGCGAGGTCCACAGAGGTTAGGAGACAGAGTCTGAGTTTTGCCTAAGCCATTTAAATGACTAGAAATAGAACCAAGACCACCACCTGGTCTGACACCATACCACCCTGATGTAGCCTTTACCATGGACTCTCCTCTACTCCCACAAGAAGACAGATCTGCTAGAACTATGCAGCAGCCCTGCAGAAAAGGACCTGGGGGTTACAGTGGACAATAAGATGAATATGAGCCAAAAGTATGCCCTTGTTGCAAAGAAAGCTAAAGGTATACTGGAATGCATTAGTAGGGGCGTTACCACAAGATCAAGGGAAGTTTAAGATAACCCTGGATGGATGTAGTATCAGACTAAACTGATTCAGATTAAATGGGTTTATTGAACTTCTGTCTCAGATCCCCTCCAGATTCAAGTTAATTTGCAGTGCTCTCAGCATCCCAGGATGCTTTGCACCTTCCCTACAACTCCCCCCTCCCCCCCGCCCCTCACTGGGTGGGCAGCCTAGCCTTGGCCCAAGCTGTCTGCTCCAGCCAAGCAGGGAGGCCTGGGCCACCGCAGCATGTGGTTGCATTTCTAGAATCAAAAATGAATGTCTGTTTACTTGCTTATCAGTTCAATCTCTGCAGTTCAGACTAACCTGTAAAGATTGAATTAATTCAGCCTCGGGCTTCTTGACCATCTGTACTTAGCCATAGTCTACAAAATAGATTGGTTAAAAATTAAAAAAACAATGTTGTAAATATCTTTGTAAATATCCTCCAAATACAAACAGTAACTCCGATAATTTAAGATGTGAAGGGATTTTACTACTACTTAGTTTTGGCCTTTGATTATGGAATTAGCTATTCCTGTCTCCATAGCAAGACATAACCCTGTCAGCCTCCCATAAAATCAAGAATTTGTAACATTAAGTACATTTTCCGGAGCCTGGGTAAAAGTTAGCTGCACACAAAATGAACACTGAGCTGGCTGGGTTTTGAGGTCTACACTTGTATGTAATATACATTCGCATACAAATCCTGTTTCAATCATGATTGAAGCAATTTAGGTCAGTTTTATTTTTTTTTTTACACTTCAGCATGTATTACAAGAAGTCCTGAAAACTCATGAGCCCATCTGTGTGTACACGTGGGTTTTGTGTGTAAATAATCTCCTACCCTTACCTATACACACAGTACAGGGCAACATAGATAATATTGTTCTGATACATGGGGGGGCATTTTTCTCCTGCCTCTTTTCTTGCTGTACTTGCAGTTTTTTACAATCCTGACTGCTGCAGTTAGAACACATTTTTCCCTCTATCTAAAATAGATGCACGGTAGCTTTAGATAAGGTCTCCCAGCATGAAACCCAGCATATTACAAAATGGCAAGAAGCCAGCTTTTAATTTAAAAAAAAAAAAAAAAATCAAAACAACCAACTCATAGGTGTTTATGCATAAAAATAGGTGACGGATCAGACAAAAGGAGAGGAGCTGCAGAAGGCTGTCTAATGTGAGCCTTACATGAGGAAGGGACTATTTATAGACGCAACGTTTGCAAGTTGCTTCAGTGAGAGAGGCAGTATTACATAAACTTAGCTGAGAGCATACTCCTGCGTATACAGCTGTGAAGGTTATATGGAGGGATTGTCTTGCAGGGTATTCCCTTGTTTCAGGAGAATCGCTAATGTGCTTGTACATGATGCTAAATTTCACTGGTGAGAGATTTTATTTTGGGAACAGCTTTCTCTCCTTCATCCTTGTTGTGTAGCTTTTGATCTAGAATTTAAAGATGGCTTTGCATGCATTGCTGTGGAGAAAGCACCACTCAAGGTCCTGGTTGAGCTAGTGCTGAAAAGGAGGTTAAAGTTGCATCGCAGCTTCAGCCTTAGGGGCATGAAGATGTTAGTCTCCTCTTAAGTTTTTTTTTTTTTTTTTTTTCTTCAGTTAAGTCAAGCATTGGCAGCTGCTAAGAGAAACACTTTCTTTTAAAAGGAATCTCTGCTCTACTCATTTCGTAAGCTTGATATTTTAGGCTTTTTCCCTTGTAGCAATGACTTTTTATAATTATTTCATTATTGCCTGTAATTTTCTGGGATTTGTTTTTGGGTTCTTTCATATGTACCATATATCCTGGTAATAAGGCTTTTATAATGACTAACTGCACTAGAAAATCCTGAAATTTTCAGCATGTAAAACAAGGAGTTAAGAATGTTGTCAGACCAGCAAATGTTATGTTGGCCAGGTCACTTGTCAATTTGAATACTGTATTTTAGGACATAAATAATCTCATGTATTGATTAGGTTTCATCTAAAGAATCTGTATTTAAAATCTGTTTTATTTTGGTTTTTTTGCCTAGAATAGAAGGACCGACTCTGAGGTTGCCTGGGTTCACATCAAGATAGGATTAAATAAAATGATACAGAAGCACTTTTATAGAAAGCTGTTTAAATGGCTCTAGAATTACTGTAGATAAAGCCTTAGTTTAAACATAGTGATTGCACTGCTTTAATGATTTATTGTTTGTTTTTTATCTGCTTACCAATTTGTTATAGACCTGCTCATAGACCATGACTCCCTGTGCTACTGGCATAGTTAGAGGAATGTAGTTTCCCTAAAGTGTCTGTGCCTTTAGTTATACTGCAGGAATAGATACATGCAGACTAGGGGTTTTACCAGTATGACTTGCTTGGTAAAACACTACACCCATAATGGAAAAATTTTAAACTGCTACAACAAGTATGTAGACCAGGCCTAAGTGCAAAATTATCCAATCCTTAGCCACAGTGGGTATTAACAAACTTAATGAGTCCAGTGACTCTCGGTATCAGAACCTGGACCTCAATGCTAGATATAAATATTCAAAAAGCCCGAGGTAGAATTGATCCAAGTTACGCAAGTTTCTGTAAACAGCATAGTTTAAATCAGTAGTGAACAGAACACACATTCGTTCTTTGGTTGCGGGAGCAGGGAGGGGCAGGGAAATCTTAGACCGGGTTCCACCATTTTTAAACCAGTCTGTCCACCAAATTTCTGTTCTGTTATGGGTATAGACTTTCCAGTCACTTTTACCAGTAAAAGTGTAATGTCTATATCTGACCCTAGTGGAAGTGGGCGTAGTGATTTGGGTGTGGAAGGGAGGCGCTTTCAGGAAAGGCAGTGAGAGTATGAAAATATGCCATGCCTCTTAAGAGTCTAGAGAAAACCGCCTTGTCTGTAAATCTGCCAAAATTAGTGAGGTCTGTTACTCCGGAAGGTCTCAATGGCTTGAACACAATGAACACCACCAATACCATTTGTGTAGTGAGTCAAAACAATAGAAGCCATGGACAGTGTGTCTGGGCCTGAGGAGCAACTAAGTTATGTTAGCCAAAATGTTTCCTGGGGAACATGTCCCCGTTATGCTCCTGATTTGGATGATTTGACTGCTTCAAGTTTTATCCTGTTAAGTAGTTGCAGAACAGATAACTCAATATACTGGGCTCTGTATGGGAAAAAAATGAATGTGAATACCTCTAGCGCGCTCTCTCTCTCCCCACACCTCCTCTTCCTTCCCCCTCCTGAAAAATGCTTTAAATAGGGAGTTGGACTACATGTCTTTCTGAGGTCCCTTCCAACCTTATTTTTTTATAAACATCATTAAAACAGTTCAGAAAATTCTTGTTAAAGCCTGTACTCAGCTCTATCTAAAGGAAAGCAAATGATCTTATTTTCTTCTTAAATATATGAGTCTAGTTGCGAACTATTGCAAATACTTATTTTGCAGTCTATCAACCTGCATGTTTAAATAGATGTAGGTGTTTAAAAGTGAATCAAGACTTGTAAATTGCTATATATATTAGAGGACTGCCCTTTTGACTAGCTTTATAAAGTCAGCCTATTTTCTCTTGGCAAAGTGAGAATTTGAATAAAAATATCTTCTTAAATGCAAGTTGTGACAACAATCACAACTGGGAAATCACAAAAATCTGGTGCTTGAGGCAAGTCTTGCTGAGTTGGTTTTATAATACCACTGCATTTGATGCATTCTATGACCCATTCCAAAGTATAAACTGAAAAGGAGTTGCTGGACATAGACTGGTTCGGTCTAATTGTTTGCTCAGCTTGGTGGCATGTTGAGCACATTAGCAGGAAAAGTGGCTGGTGAGGTTTCTCTCTCTTAGACAGCCACGCTTTCTCATGTTCTGTTCTCAAAAATGTTTCTTAAAGATCTAAAGCAATCAGTTGGTCATATTTTTTAGACCAAATGTGTCATATGCAGGTGTATGCCACAGGTGTTGCACCAACATGGATCACTGGCCCTTTGGGTGCTCCCTGCTCCCCACTGTACCGGGCATGGCATGTTTCTCCTGCCCTTTTGCACTGGGGCAGTGCAGGAAGCAGAAGCCAAAGGGAGGATGAGCCCACAGCCTCTGGCCCCTGCGTCTGCAGCCCTAGCAATGGTGTGAGCAGCTATCATGTGGGAACCCCGGGGACTGCAAACTAATCCCTCATGGGCGGACAGTTGGACAGTTCAGCTCTAGTGGGTACATGTCTAGTTAGGATACTCAGATCCACAACACAATCTGATTATCTAAGAAAGCAGTACAAGTAAAAATATTGGGGTTTTGTTTTATCACCAAAGAGTGTTTACTTTTCCTAGCCATTATTTTATATAACTAGTCTGTGTTCATTAGTACAGTATTTTGCATATGACAGTTTTGTAGTTCATTTAATAGAAAGAGGAAGCCATTTCTACAGATCTGGGATCTTAAGCTGTCTGTCTTTTAAGAGTCAAAGATAAGTTTATGAACAAGTATTTAAGAGAATGTAGCCTGCATGGAACTCATGTCTGTACAGCATGTACTATCTTGTAAGTATATTTTGTAAGCCATTATGTGGTTTCCTTTTACTTATGAAATTGGTCAAAGGCTTAAATTAGACAAAGAAACCTGTTGATTTCCACATAATTTTCTGTACGTTGGTACATTTGTTTGGGAGGAGGCAGAGGGGGGGAGACCAGTATTGGTTTCAGATAATAATTTTCTTTCCTCTTGCATTGGTTCTCTGTTTGACTAGGTGCCTAACAGTAAGTGCTGGCTGAAAATTTTGTCCATTTATGTTTATTCAAGATTGAATTGCATCTGTATACACAAGGTTTTGACTCCTAAAAAGGGATATGATATTCAAAGGGTTCTAGAAGTTCATGGTCCCTCTACTGTAGAAGTACAGATGTGTTGATAGAGTTAATTTATAGTACTCTCCCATTTGCATACTATATCTGTCAGTCCCAACCATGATAAGGGCTGTAAAAACAGTGAATTTTATGAAATCTCTCAGCATCTCCTGTATCAAGCATGCCTAGGTTTATAAGTTAAACCTTTTGGAATGGCGAGCCTGGCAAAGTCTTTTTGGATCTGAATGCCCAGCTAGCGTCTCTTATTTCTCAAGTATTGTTACTCATTATAAAGATTCTTCTGGATCATATTCTACTTCTGGGTTACCCATCTGCTGCGCAATTATTTTGGTGCACAGGACCCAATTTTGCTGTTGCTCAAGAAGCAGTAGGGGATAAAATTCTATCTTCCAGACACCATTATTTCAAGGCCTTGCATAGGAGGAAAAGTTTTATTTTTCTCCCTAAAAACAGCAAGGAACACTCTGAACATGCATGGCTGAATATGCTTTGTCTACACTAGATACTTTTAACACTTTAATTACATATTCTAAGTGGTTCAAAACTCCTCTTGTGTGGATGCAGGCATATTGCTATAGCTAGTACCATAGAGGAAGGGAAGCGAATATACTTAAATGAGCTATAGTTGGGGCTCAGGAGTATAGATGGCTTATTAGCTATAATGATAAAAACATAACACCCAGAATATTATGACAATGTAACTAGTAATAAGAGACCAAGCCTAGGAGCCAGGGCTAGTTTAGTGTTATTTGTACACTAACCAAGCCCTTTCTACTTAAAGGAGCAGCCAGCTTCAATGAGCGCCATTCCTGAAATCAGTATTTGACATTACACTACAATATTTGATGATTATTTTTATTCTAGTGGTGTTTCTTACCCAAATTATGAAATAATAATATATTTTAACTATCATGTAACAAACTCTGGCGTTGTTTTGTGGTAGTACTGTTTTATAAGGTACTAGCCAATTGCCCGTGAGGAATGACCTGGGGGGGAGGACATGCAGGGAAGGAGCCCTGTGGCCCACCCCGTCCAGGCCCACTTTCCCCTTTACCTCCTGCTGCTTGAAGTCTGGGCCTGCTTCCTGCCCCACTCTGCTGCTGCAGCAGCAGGGGGAGGGGAGGAGCAGGCCTGGGCCCAGTGTGGGGGGAGGATCAGACCTGAGGGTGGGGAGAACCTGGGCTGCTGCAGCAGGGGGAGCAGTGGGCCTAGTCCAACCCGGCGGGGGAATGGGAGGAGCAGGCTCAGAGCTGATAGTGGGGTAGGGAAGGAGTGGACCTGGGCCTGAGCAGGGGAGGAGGCTCGATCCTCCCCTCCCCCAGCTGCTGCTGTGTGGGGCTGGGTCCACTGCTGCCTTCCAGTGCCACAGCAGGTAGGCCAGCTTCTCCTCCAGCTCAGGCTCTCCCCCACCCCCGGTCAGGCCCGGGCCCGCTCCTCCCCCTACCTCCACCAGGTCATCCATGTCAGGCCCTGCAGGCAGCAACAATGGAAGGGGGGAGGGGAAGGCTGAGGCCACAGCTGGTGTTCTTGCTCCCCCCCCCCCCCCCACTCCATTATTGCCACCTGCAGGGAGCAGGGCAGGTGGGTCAAGGCCAGCACTCCGTTGCCCCTCACCCCTTTCTCTGTGTCCCACCATCATGGCAGCACTCCACCACCGCCAGCTCCTGTTCGAGTGCTTGTTCTCACTCTGATTGGCTGTTTGTCAGCCAGTTAGAGCATGAAAAAAGCATTATGGACAGACCGACAGACTTAGGCTTTTATAATATTAGAATTTTAAAAATGCTATACACTGACTGCTAGATTTGTGTAATAAATACAAACAGCATCAGTTTATTCAATACATCTGTTTCCCATGCATCTCAGCTGTATCTTATTTGCCAGGCAAATACTCAATATCCTTCCAGTATCCATGTACATTTTTAAGTAAAAAGGTTTCACCCACATTTGGAGCTCTTGTGTTTTCTGCAAATTGTTTAGTGACAGAATTTTGAATCATTCACAGAACAGATTCAGCTCCTATCACATGACCAAATTACAAGTTACAATGATCAAACTTTGAATAGGTACTTAATAGTTTATTTTGAATAGGTACTTACGAAGGTTTGATTATAAAGACTAATGCAGTTACTGAAAATTTCAAGGAAATCCAGTTACTTACTGAAAATTTCAAGAAAATTGATCTGCTTGTAAGATGCTTAGAAATGGAAAATAAAAAGAATGAAATTGTTTTCTATTAACTATAGCTCTGATATAGCCATAAAAGCAAAAGCTGGATTATGTTGTTTTTGGTGGGGTTTGTTTTTTTTTGCAGGTAGCAAGTTATTGGCTAAATTCTGATTGTGGGCAGCTGGTGATTTTAAGGAGGGGGAAGAACAGTTTTTAACTTCTAAAATGGATGTGTAGTTTGTGAAAATATTTTTTTTCTAGATGATCTTTAGACTGCATATTTGCCATGCTGTGAGAGAAAATAATTATATGAACAACATAATTTTCATTTGTGTTGCTCTGCCAGGTTATGCCTATCATAAATGGGTTGAATGTAAAAAAGAAAATCTTTGCTTAAATTTGGTATTATGTGTGCATAATGAGTAGCTCTCTTCATGGTTCTACTGCAGTAGAAGCAAACATTGCTCAGTGATAATGCTTGTTTTTTTATTTTCCATTTTGTTCAGTGACATGATTTTCTGTGAGTAGAAATACTTAGTTTGGGGAATAATATTAGTTTAAATGTTGCAGAGTCAGTAGAGGAAGCACAAACACTGAGGTTATTATAGGTGTTATAGTTTTAACATTCAGGTATGTTGAATTGAATCTGAATGCATGTTTGTGAGGCCTCTTATCCAGTGTAGAGATTTGATCAGACTGACTCATGCTTGAATGGTTTCTTCTGAAAGATAGGGGCTTAAGGCCTCTTTTTTTTATTCAAAACTGCGGATAAAAAAGTTTTCTTCTTTAGTCCAGGATTTCTGTTTTTTCTTATATACAGCTCATGATCTAATTTTTGCGAATTGGCTTGCTATTTTTAACAGGTTTCAGTTTGAATTCAATTACAGTTTCATTAATTACAGACACTTAAATGCCTTGCCTTACAGAAGTGAATGGATGTTTTGGGGGTTTTTTTTTTAAGTTTGGTTCTGGCAACACAATTAAGGATAGTGGAGACAACTGAGATGGAAGGAACAGGGACGGAGAGAACTAGTGTGGCCTTTTATAGGTTGAACTAGATGCTAAGTTAGATCAATGGAAAGGCTTGTGTTGGCTGGAATCCAACTACCATGAAACTTGCAGCCTTACATCCTGGCCAAATGTTTCTGTGCTCATGGATATGTCGGGGGGAGAAAGGGGGGGCATGCAGTGAAAGAGATGGAAGGGCTACACAGAGTATCTGATATGGAAATACTAGTTTCCGTGGGTAAAATAAATACAAAACACAGAGACTCGCTTTAAAACTCACTTCTGTATCTTTGATAAATAGAAGTATAATTGATAGACATTCTGGGGGTATAAACTCTGGCTATTGAGATGTTCTTGATTTGCGATAATTGTAAAAGGTGTGATATTGGGGAGGAAGGCATGTGGCAATAAGTACTGCTCTTACCAGAACATTGTTCCTGTGAGCAAATTATGTGCTGATACACAACAGCATTTCCTTATTGCAACCTATATGATTGATAGACATATGTTAGGGCATAATGGAGAAACGGGGTTTCTATTTATTTATTTAAAATACTTACGCCTTTACATTTTGAGCATATTTCCTTACCTGTTCCTTGAATCACTTCTGCCTAAATTGCAAAATACGAATGAAGATTTTACTTCAATTCTAATTTCACTCAAACAGCAATAGTCTTTCTTTATTTTAGTACAGCCACTTGAAAGGGAACAGATTTAAAAAGACTGGTGCAAATATTCCAATTTTTCCACAAAGCTGAGTTTAGCATATGCTTGGAAAACTATGAGATGAAATGTACTTTGCAGAAGGACTGTAAGTTGTACTAAATTATTCTTTGGAGACTTCCCCACTTGGTGGCTTCCTCAGTAAAACTTTGAATTTAAGGGCATGCCATAAAATTGCATCAGTATAGAGAAGAAATGATTGTTGTTCAGTTGTAGTAGAAGCAGTATGTGTAGTAGGTTTTTGGTAACTTTTGTGCCTCTAAACCTGAGAGCCATTGTTAGGTTTACCCCTGTTTCTAAAGTACCAATGGATATTGAAGAAAAAAATTATGAATGATACAGTATCAGACGGTTTAAAGCTAAAACTGTCTGTTCCTATGCCATTGTCTATGTCTACCTCTGCTTTTCAATATAAATGAGACTAAGACCTCAAATTTCCGACCTCCTGCCTGACTAGTTTTTAACCAGATAGGAGTACAAGGTTGAGAAGAAGAACTGTGTAAAGTATGTAACTGACTCCAGGATGCATCTGAGAGGTGTTTTGTGCCCCAGTCCCTTTAGATGTCTGCTAGTATGCTCTATAGCTCATGAATTTAGAGAGAGGTGCTGTAGTATAGATGCTCCAAGCGCTCTGTGTTCATTGAGTTCCAGTAAACCACACTCTATGGAGGTAACAATGTTATTTTGCTAGGAGCACTATAAAATAAGATGGAAATGCCTCAGGTACAACTACTTACTTTAAGGTCAGTAAAGTAAAGGTCAGTAAAGGTGAACATAAAACTGATGTTAACTAGGGCATAGATATACCTTTACGGGAATCCTGGAGCCTTATGCCAAGAATATTCCCTGTGTTTCCTCCTCAGTGAAATCCTAGCTGGCAGACATCACTATCCAGAGCTGAGTTCTTTCATCTGTGTCATGAGGGCCAGTTCACCAATGCAGTTGCACCCATGTTTCTGTTTGCAAGTCAGTGCATTATTTCCTCATGTGCTACTGCTGGCTCCCTGACAGTACCAGGATTTCTCCTCAGCCTTGTCCTCTCTGCTGTTAGGATTTTACTCTTTTATCTTGTACTCTGCAACGTATATATCTCTCTACAGGCTGAATGTTGACCTGGGTAACCCAATATTTTCCCCTGGTTAGGGTAGAGCTAGGTAATCAGTTAGGAGCCAGAACATTCAGTACAGTGTTGTCTAAGGCTGATGGATGACACAGTATTAAATGGGAGCAAGACAACAACGATCTTAAGTATTTCTCCAACCACGTGTAAATATTGATATAGCAGGCCTAGCACCAATCTGCGGATAAAATAATTAGTGTATGAAAGACTGAAAGCTGCTCTGTATAAGGTGCCTGTCTTGCTATATCTTGTGAATTTATCACAGAATCAGTACAGACTGCTTAAAAAAGAGAGCTGTTTTGTTTTAAAGTTGGTTGGAAGGCTTGATCTAAGTATTTTCCATCTTTTGTGTTTTTCAGACCTCTCACGCAAACAAACGCTTGCAAAGAGGCAAGGTTGGTTTTCTACCTGCCAGACCCAGTCTCCGGCACTGGTACCCCTGATGGCAGTTTGTATATCCCTGTGAAACCTGCCAAGCTGGACGCCACAGCTCTGCACGACTGCACTTTGGCCATCCCTGTGCCCCCTTCAGAGCCAACGAACCATGCAGTCTTAGCCTGTGACACAGGCATTCATGAAGAGCACTATGTAAGCGAAGCAGTGGAGGATGATGTGCCAGACTGCAGAGAGTACCGAGATGCCTGCACCATTACCGGTATGCTGCAACCTATTCTCTTTCGTTTTGGTGATAGTTACAAAAAAACTAAGCTTCCTTTCACCTACTAAAGTGATGCAGTAACATAATATATAAACCAGTTATTGTTCTACTAGTCTGGAACATGAGTCCTGAATCCTAAATTAAGTCTAAGCACTTCCAAAGAGTTTTGCTTGTTGCAAATACAGTATTAATTTACTACTGTGTAACTAGAATATTTCAGGATTTTCGATTATTGTATAGCTGCAGTTTGGAATGTAGGCTAACAAGAAAATGGGGCATTAGGAATATTGTAGCTTTAAAATAATTGTCAGAAACTTTTATAAAAAGTTGCGGTTGGTGTTGATATCAACCTTAGCTTAGCCCCCTTGTTAACCTGCTTAATCATGGTTTCATGGATTTTGCAGAAACTGCGAAATCCATAATTGTCTGAGAAATCAACTTAACAATTAATAAAAATAAAATGCTGGCTCCCTGTGGGAGCCAGCTGTCCTTGCAGCCCCCCCAGGAGGGGAAGGCTCCATTTGGTGGTGTGGCATGAAGGGCAGTCAGCGGCCAAGATGGTGACCGCCCCCTCATCCTTCCTCCACCAGTCAGTGGTGAGGGGTGGAGCCTCCGGGAAATGCCTGTGAAATCAGCTTTTTGTGCCATGACTAAGCCACAAACTTTCCTTTGTTTGACTGCAAATTAAGTAGGTCCCTATTGCTAATGTGTGAATTGCAGTTAGGTAACAAGCAGTTTTTGGCGCCTGTCATGGGTTCAATCTTGTGCCCCTTTTTAGTACTTTGGAACTGGTGCCCCACTTGCCTACCCCTAGTTAGGCTCCTGACCGCACTGTTTGCTCTTTGTGCGTTTGGGGGTTGGTGGGGAGAATTGTTGCAGTGTTTTGTGCTTTGGTTTGTATGCTTGTTAAAACAGCAAGCAGAGAGAGACACTGTACTGTTTCCCTTTTCACTGTTAGCTCTAGGGCTAATATTTAAGCTTTATTGGACAAATTCTCAAAATCACTCCTAGTAAACACTTGAATGAAATGATAGCTTTGTTCTTCTCATGGCTATAATCAAAGGTGTATGGAATATGGGTTTCATAGGTTCATAGATTGTAGAGTTGGAAGGGACCCCGAAGGATCATTGTGTCTGACCCCCTGCCCCAGGCAAGAAAAGGACCAAGGTCAGACAACCCCAGCCAGGTGCTGATCTAGCCTCCTCTTGGATTTAGATATGTAGAGGTACAGGATAGAACTTAGTGCTTGAATTCAACTGTCCTTTTCCTTGTATATGAATGAGCATTATGACTCAAGTTATCCAAAGATATAGGCATCCAGTGATGGACCAGTTCCTTTTCACATGCATGCTTTGTTGGCTCAGTTCAAAGGTTTCTACTCAGCTTGATATCACCTGTCCATTTGGATGTCTGTATATGTTACGAGCTCAGAAGCAACAAAGGATGCAACCCTCCCTGAGCATATACGTCTCAGATGAAACTGAATAATGCAACATTGCCCAAATGAACACTAAAATCTCTGGAGAAGCCTCCTGCCTCGAGTATACTCAAGCAACCTTCTTTTTGTTCTTAAGATCCCTGTAAAAACTTGCATTTGGCAGCTAGCTGTTCGCAAGTACACATCATACATTGCTGCCTGGCATCTCTGTCCTTTCAATTCCATTCGCAGGAGAATTTAAGCTCCCATTATCAAAAAGAGAAACTTACTAACTTTAAATCAGGAGATCCTCCCCAGTCACAACTGGGTGATTGATTACACAGGTGTAAGCTGGAGTCCTCCACAGTTTCTCCAGTGAAATTCTGACACTTTTAAGGTTCTTAACTAAGAAAAAGTATAGCAGCGGTGACTGTAAGTGGCACAAAGGCTTTAAAGATTTAAAAACCCCCCGAAATTCAATTATATTATGAGAACAGGCCTCCTAATGGAAAAGTAAAGTTCCTATTACCAAAAGGAACTTTTCCTCTTACCATAGATATTTGCACCTGTTTCAGAAGCTGGCCTTGGGGTATGACAATAGTCTATAGGCATTTGCATTGTTCCAAAACTTCCCAGGTGAAGTTGGAAGCCCACAGAAAACATGTCATTATGTTTAGTAACAAAACCATGTTGTATCTGTTCCAGGCATGCTGTGGCTGAGCAGTTCTTGTGACTTATTCTTTCAGTATGTCCCTGGGGACACTGAGATCTGAAGCTGGTGTTTTGTTTCTGACTCCAGGCCAGAACAGCCCACAGTTTTGTCACAAATGTAAATACCTTCCTGACTGCTGGTCTTCAGAAGACAAGGCAGTCCCCTCCTCTTATTCAGTGCTTTTTATAAGTTGAAGCCAATGTTTGCTTTCTCACTGTGAATTCTCTTAAACACAGCTTACTTTCTGGATTTCCTGTGACTAAGCCTGTTGTTTGCCAGATCTGATGGTTGTTGTTTGCCATATCTGATTTACTTATTGCTCCTACAAGATTTGGGGTTTTTTTTATAGATAGGCTGTACAAAAGAGCAAATTTCTGCTGTGTCTAGCTTGGGAACAGGAGCCTGTTCTGTTTCTGAGTGCTTTCCATCCTTTTTCCCAACGGAATAGGGATTTATAAAGGCAGTCTAACTTGTTCACATGTTTAAGCAAATTGAAAGGCACAGACTAAGGTTTTGCCAAATTCAGACTACAGTACCTCCTCATCTGCAGAAGTAGGATTAGTTTGTAATTATTATTGCAGATAATGTCAAGAGGTAGCAGATATCCAGGGTTGATAGGTCAGCAGGACTTACAGAGCAGCATCCCATTTGAGGGAGGAAGAAATCAGTGAAGGATGTTCAGTGTTGAGGTATATTTTAGTTGCTTGTCTTATGTAAAAATAATCCAGGCCTGGAACAGAGATGATCAGAAACATCATGCAGGAGAGTTGCTGTTTCTTCCAGTCCAACAATAATAATTAGATTCAAGGAGATAAGACTGTTTAAGAATTGACTCCAATCAAAGATAAAGGTAAAGAACCAACTTCCCTGCTATTTTCCATCCCAGAACATCTTGTAAAATAATGACTATACTACATGATGTGTTGCAAACCAAGGGGAAACTTGAAAGATGGTAACATCTTGTGACACCCAATGAATCATAATTGATGAGCTGCAAATTGGAGCTTATATAAATCTACATATTTTGAAGGATCCTGATATTCTTGATTGATTGAAATGTTATGGTGGAGGAAACATGTTTTTAAAAATGTTTCCAGAAAAAGTTAGCAGTGTTACACTATACTGTTGA